>NW_024868094.1:156911-203432 GCF_013358625.1 Macadamia integrifolia
CCCCTGTTGGGAAGGGTCGTAGCACGGGATGGTGAGAATCCTAATACCGCATGCTCCTATATGCAGTACGACTGCATAGTGCCACCGTGTCCCATACCACGGGCCACCAATGCATTCGTTTCCAAGCCGACCACGGCATCTAGTCTATCAAGGCATTATGCAACATGATGTACACATTCAACATATAGCATCACATTCAATTTGCAATTGAATAATAAACATAGCATAAATGCACATCAAAGTGTGAGATGACTACTCTATATAGCATATTCATGATGACATGACTAAATTAGATATAGTTATATGAATGCCAAACAAATTCCTTGAAATAGGCCAAACGTCCTCTCTCCACTTACTTGTAGCGTACACGGAGTCCCGCTCGGTACGGGTGAGATCCGGAGCGAATCGGGTATGATTTGGTGAACCTAACATAATTGAGCGGGGTTAGTACTTCACCATTTTAGAATCAAAATTAATGAAATCCGACGTCAAAATCGTGTTTAGAACGTCGAAAGAAGGTCCCACGTCCGATTTGGGCTCAATCGGACCTAAGAATCAAATTCTGTCCACTCGGGTGGGTCACTCAGGTGGGTGGTCTACCCACCGGTCCAACCCGCCGGTTTGGGACCGGCGGGTAGGGACCCGCCGGTAGGACCCGCCGGTCCTACCCGCCGGTTTGGCCAGGGACCCCCTGGCCCTCTCGGGTGGGTGCCTCAGGTGGGTAGGGACCCACCGGTTGTACCCGCCGGTTTTGGCGGAAAAACCCCAGTTTCTTCTCCACTTCCTCCATTCCTTGGGGATCCAAATAGGGCTTTTCCCAACCCATTCTTCACACCTTTAAAGTCCTATAGGAGGGTTCTACCTTAGATCTAACTTAGATTTAAGTGAGGGGAACCATCTTACCTTCTTTGCTCAAGAATGACTTCAAACCCTCCAAATCACTTCCAACTCACAATGCTCCTTCTACCTTGTCAATATCTCTTCAAATCCTTCAAGATCAACATAATAATCATCTATTAAACCTTAGATTCAACATTTCAAAGAGTGTTTACAAGATCTTGAGGAACCATACTCGAATCAAGGGTTTAAAGCGTGGGTATGGTTAATGTTCATAAAACCCAGCTTTTCTTACCTCCAACTGTAGATCTCGAGTTGAAGATTACTCTTCCGGCACCGGAATGGCAAGATCGAGCTTCGGCGCCGCTGAAATCTTCCCTTTCTTCCTCTTCCTTTCTTCTTCCCTTTCTTTTTCTCTCTCCTCTGTACTTTTCTCCCAAACGTACGGGGGTAATAAATGGAAAGAAGGAAATCATAAAGTCTTATATATACTATTCCTACTTAAGTGAATAGTGTCGGATGGGTCACACAGGTGGGTGGGGTACCCACCGGTCATACCCATCCGAGAGTCAAAACTTGGGATTTTGACCGGGCTCTGACCTCGGCTCGGACCCTACCCCAAGCATACAATGTAGCATACGTACATAATCTTAAAATACGGATATAATACCTGTTCTATCCGTACATAGCCTTATGGTGGGTGCACGTACACGGTTTGGGTACTCCCGTCTCTTCTGGCACTGGCTCTGACTTGTCGGGCCAGCCGGTGTTTAAGGTCACCCGTGCCATCATAGCCCATAAGGAACCCGCTCTAACATCCTCTGGCTCGGTTCCTGCATGGTTCAACCGGTTCAACCGTGAAATCAGACCGGGTTTAAGAAGCGGGATATTACAGTCCAGATTCTTGAACTATACAATTCCCAAAACTTTGAGCAACATGAAGAAGAAGAAGCTTCTTTCAAGGATCTACTAGCAACTCAACCAGTCGCTAATACCTCTGCATCTCCTGCTACAGTTTCTTCTGAAGATGCTCAAGTTTTAACTATTCAAAAGGTTCAAATTCATCGATGGCATGTAATGATTGATATTTTTATTAATCATGAGTTTAGCCTTAAAACTATCGCCTTAATTGATTCAGGCGCAGATATTAATTGTATTAACGAAGGACTTGTACCTTCTAGATACTTTGAGAACACCACTCAGAAATTGGTTACTATTGACGGATATAGAATGGAGATCGGATACAAACTCACATCTGCTTCTATCTGTTGTAATGGATATTGCCTGAAGACTCCTTTTATAATGGTAAAAGGACTTGCTCAATTCGTACTTCTAGGCACTCCATTTCTATCCCAGTTGTATCCTCTACAGATTGACACTACTGGTCTTCAATCGGTGATTCAAAATCACCCTATTACTTTTCATTTCATCGAGCATACAGCAAAAAATTGATGACCCTAGTTTTCAAGTTAGAGTTAAAACCTTTCAAGCTCAACTTGAAAAGGAAGTCTGTTCTGATATTCCTACGGCATTCTGGTCTATGCAAACTCATATGGTTACTCTTCCATATGAAGAGAATTTTTCTGAAAACCAGATTCCCACAAAAGCTAGGGCAGCCCAAATGCCTGATCTTTTACGAGAAACCTGTCACAAGGAAATATCAGACCTCCTTGCCAAAGGTCTTATTAGACCAAGTAAATCTTCATGGAGTTGCACTGCATTCTATGTCAATAATAATGCTAAAATTGAAAGAGGTGCACCCAAATTGGTAATCAATTATAAACCCTTAAATAAGGTTCTAAAATGGATCCGGTATCCTATCCCTAATAAGAGGGATCTTCTTAACAGACTATACGCCTCTAGCGTATTTTCTAAGTTTGATATGAAGTCCGGATACTGGCAAATTCAGATAGTAGAGAACGACAGGTATAAGACAACCTTTGTTGTCCCATTCGGCCAGTACGAATGGAATGTTATGCCTTTTGGTCTTAAGAATGCTCCCTCTGAATTTCAAAATATAATGAATCAAATTTTTAATCAATATTCGCAGTTTATAATTGTGTATATTGATGATGTCCTTATTTATTCTCAGGACATTTCTCAACATTGGAAACATTTAAATCTGTTCTTTTCTGTTATTCATAAGGCAGGACTTGTTGTTTCTGCAAAGAAAATAAACTTGCTTCAAACTCACGTTCGCTTCTTGGGAGACTATATATCCTTCGGATCTATTATTCCCATAGAACGAGCCATACAGTCTGCTGACAAATTTCCTGATGAAATAACAGATATGACCCAACTTCAAAGGTTTCTCGGTAGCCTCAATTATATTGCTGAATTCTATAAGGATTTAGCAAAAGATGCCAAACATTTGTTTAACAGGCTTAAAACTCAGCCTGAACCATGGACATCTGTACATACTGACTCTGTCCGCAAAATCAAGCTTAAAGCTAAAACTCTTCCATGCTTAAGCTTAGCACGACCTGATTGTTTTAAAATTGTTGAGATCGATGCCTCCGAATTCGGATACGGTGGTATTCTGAAGCAAAAGTGTCCTAACCTTCCAAAGGAAGTTTTAGTACGATTTACTTCAGGTACATGGAATCCCACTCAACAAAAATATTCAACAATAAAAAAAGAAATTCTTTCACTTGTTTTGTGTATAACTAAATTTGAAAGTGATTTTCTTAACCAACAATTTTTAGTAAGAGTCGACTGTAAGGCAGCCAAGGATGTTCTTGAAAAGGATGTCAAAAATCTTGCCTCAAAACAGATCTTTGCTCGATGGTAGTCCCTCCTCTCTGTTTTTGATTTTAATACTGAATTTATTAAAGGTAGTGCTAACAGTTTACCTGACTTCTTAACTCGAGAATTTTCTCAGGGCTCCTAAGCAGAAAGCAGTAGTCCCTGTCACCACAAATAAAGATGTTGCCTCATCCTCTTCTAGGCAACTACAAGCACATCCATCTCCTATATCCTCACAGTCTCCTTCACCGACCTCAATAAGGCCAGCTAATAACTCCCCTTCTGAAATCTCTACCATCTACCTCCGTGACCATCTTCATCCTTCCACTGGTGATAAAACTCGTTTTTTCTATGAAAGAATTCTTGAAGAAATCCAAAGTGCTCAAATTTAGCACAACTATAGATCTGCACATGTTCGGGCTTATTCAAAGCTCAATATTATTAACATCATTCGAGATCGCGAATGGGGTTCTTCTCCCTCGTTCAAACGCGAATTCAATGATGTCACCGGCCTTAAGCTCAGGTTATACGATTATGCTGATTATGTTAAAGCTTGGGACATGATATTCTTATATCAGAACGATCGTGAAACCCATTCCTGGTTTGTGAAGTTTCGACTTCAACACACCTTATTAGGTGTGCCAAACTGGTTTCTGCATTGGTTCTTCACTTGGGGACCACCAAAGGAATTTTTTCCTCCAGCTCTTCAACAGTCTATTCCTAAATTTCAAGAATTTAATCCGACTTTGGACTCTCGGGCTCTCTTCGTTCAGTTCTTTATTATTTATGAAGTACCCTGGATCCTTCAATGGCGGTGTCAAATGTCTACTGATGAACTTGAAGAATGGAATTATGTTCCTCATTTGGAGAGACATCTTTCAGTTAAATGGTGAGATAAATTTGACATTTCACCATCAACTGGTTCCCGCTTTGTTCCTAAACGTGGTATTGGTGCCGATCCACCTCTGGCTCCATCTGCTTCACCAACAGTTCAGACGCCCTTTTTTAACATCTTTCAAACTGCTCAGCGTCACCTCCCCTTTTTATCTGATGAGCAGATTCAGGAACGCATTCTTACTGCTATCAGCTTTAATCCTCAAGCCGCTACCTCGGCAGCATCGACGTCCTCCTCTTCCACTCTTCCTCTCTTCCTCCTTTCGATGCTGATAGTCCATGCCTTTTCTGGCCTCTTCAACGGCCCGATTCCTCGTCTCCCTGATGCAAAAAAAAAAAAAAAAAAAAAAAAAAAAAAAAAAAAAAAAAAAAAAAAAACCCGGAGGGATTCAAGAGGTCTCTTTGCACCTTGACCCAGTGCTATGTTTATCAGACACGCCGTTTTGATACTTGCCAGGTGTCAAGCATCCACACCTAGTGCCACTCTTGTCAGACTGACGTCTTGACATGTGTCACGCAGCACTATAAACGCATTATAGTGAGTGTCACGGGTGGACACTTTAATAATTTATCTACCTTAAGACTCTTTTGGAAAACAGTGGGTCCCCCCCACGTGGAATGCCAAAGTTTCTTTTAGTGGCTTAATTTCAGTCACACATTTGGACTACCGACAAAATATCTTTCGACTGAAGCTTATCAGCTTTTGACAACAACCCCACACCTTATTAGGTGTATTTACTTTTGAAAGCAACCCCTTATCTTGAGGCTGTTCACTTTCGGTTGATTGAATGTCTGTTCGACGCCATCTCCATCAAGGCCCATCAGCATCTCTCTACCACAATTTCTTGAAGTTTGGTGTCTGCCATCTATAAAAGGAGAAGTTTCCTTATCTATAGAGACACCAAAAAATAACACCGAAGCATAGTAGTTTAAGAAGTGTCGATAAATTCTGAGTGTTTTGTAAACAATTCTGTGAGTGTTTGTGTAGTGAGTTCTGTACATTCATTGTTGTTTTCTTCCATCTTCTTCTGTAAGAACAAGGTCTCTTATGTAAGTCTACTTACTTCTTTTCACTTTCATGTATTATGCTTGCCATTAGAAAATTAAAAGAAGATATTGCTTGGATAGATAGTCTAATTGATCTTTCTTATGCTTATCTAGAATTTTATATTCATTTATTTGCTGAAAATCTTGACCACTTCTCTAACCTTGATTGATTGATTGATTGATTCCTCTTTAAGACCTTGTCAAAAAAGCTACCAACCATTCACGGCTTAATTAGCGCGGCCTTAGTGGGAGGCTTTTTCGTTTGAATACCTATCCATACTTCATGTATATACGAATTGCATTTCTACACATTTGTACACCTCACAGGCAAAGGGTGTCAAAACCAAACGACATTGAATCAAGTCATTTACACAGTTTAATAAATGGTTTAGTGTTAATATTTTGAGACCGTTTAATTAAATGATTTGGTTTTCGTTTAAAAAAAGAAAACTGTTTAATCCGATTAAGTTTGATAGTAGCAAAATAAGATTTGCCTTGGCACATGTGGCTATATGTTGGAGAGAGGGAGAGAGGGAGAAGGGGGCATTATATGGGTTAAAACTAAAAATTAAATGAAACAAATAAATTAAATGTATTTCAATCAAACAAATATCATATCCATTGAAGCAATTACTAATTTAAGATGTATCTCGTGCACGAAGGGTTATCCATGCTCATAATTAAGTCCATCCGGGTCTTCCGTCTTTAAATTCAGGTTCCGACTCAATCAGTTGTCCTCTTCGATTGACAAACAATGGCGGAGAAGAAGTTGGTGGCAGAGAAGAAGATGGAGGCGAAGGCCCGTGAGGGCCTCAGGGGAGGTCCTGATTGTTCATGATAGAGAGAGATTTATGCTGCCTGGTGGCTTTGATTAGTTGTACCGCTCACACCAACCCTTCAAAAAGTCAATTGTAACAATGGTATACATCCCATGTGGGCGGTCTTTGCCGTGTGGGGAAATCTCTGGACCTGAAGTTAGAGCTGGAGCTATCACGCCAAAAGGCATGATACATTACCTGTGACACTCCAGGGGCGAGGGAGTTTACCGGTTACCTTGGAGTAGTATCTAAGCTGCTTAAGCAGAGTCTTCTATCTCTGACGTATGACCTCAGCGTGGGGACCTGGGGGAGACTTTGATAATCATCTACAAAACGCCAGCTTCAGCAAATAATGATACACTTTGGATCTAATAAGGCAGTAACAAAAAAGTTCCCTATTACAATGAAAGAAGAATAACCAAGGAAAAATTACTGAAGAAAAATAATATCCTATCAAAAAAAGAAGAATAAACTCTGTAACAAGAATTGATAAAGTGGAGGATTTGTAAGATTTCCTATTAGGTGGGCTAGCATAATCAAAGATTTGTTTCCAAAACCGGTTTAGTGGTGTTGACTAAAGATGGAGTAAGCAGAAAGAATCCAATATTATTGGTAAGTGATCTCTATAGAGATATAGGATTCTATTAGCACAACTTAATGGTATGAAATATTTATTTCTATGTGTGGACCTAAGGTATTGTTTCCTTAATGGGGAGGAAACCCTAATTTTATTGCAGGGTTGGTCCCTACCCTCACCCCTATATATAGTTATCACTGACCCATTAAGTGATGCTAACGACCAAAAGCAAAAGGAAAAGAGGGTAGACCAGATCAATATTGATCGTATTACACGAGGAGCATACAAGAAGACATTGAGGAGTTCTTATTCTTCAGCCATGGATTCAGGTATGCCTAAAACTTGTCTTTGTAGTGTTTGTCGTGCATGCTTATCGATCTTCATGAATCGTTCCGTATTTCTTTTCTATCAATAGTATCAGAGCCTCGTTCATAAAAAATCGATTGGCTGTACCACCAGTAATAAAAATCATTTTCTTCTCCTCGAGTCGTTTTGTTTTGAAGAAACGAGAAAAGTAATATATTATATATTATTACTAAAGGACAAAACTTGCAAAGTTAAATTAAATTAAATTAAAAAAAAAAACCCCTTTTGGCTTGACCTCGAACAAATTTGTGTATTTTGAGATTGGATTGCATTATTGATTGTTGAACCCTAGATTTTGGGATTAGCAATGACTGTTTGTGTAGGGAGAGATTCTTTTTGGACAATCTTGAGTTTTAGCAGACGATCTCTGGTTGGTTCTGCGTTTCTGATTCTTCAAGGATGTCTAGGTGCTTTCCTTATCCTCCTCCAGGATATGAGAGGAAGAATGGTGCCCTGGATGAGGCCCTGATCAATTTGATTAAGGTTTGTTGAGCATTCACTTATTTTTGCGTTTATGCTCGACTACTTTGTTCGGTTCGCAAAAAGGTGATCAGGATCGAATTTTGGGTCTCTTTCTGTTCTATTGTATATATATTCTTTGTGTAAACAACATATAATGGAAGATCTGTTATGAAGATGTTAGATGGATACTTATGGATACTTTTGTACATATATAGAACTGAGAAAACACTCCGGATGAAGGATCTGTTCATATATTTATGTTTTTTTGGTTCCTCGATCATAACGTGTACAGAGTAATAACTTCCCTTAAAGGTTTATCATGATTTTCTGCAAGTCATGTGGTTGCATCAATGGTGGTTTCAATCTGCGGGAGATGGGAGATTTCAAATTTCGGGTGGCTACTTGTTGAAGCTTGGACTGTTGAACAGTGTTCTATATGGTTTCTTTCATATATGCAGTGCTTAGCTACATGGATGATGTGATAGTTACAGAGTTATAGGAACCACCTGGTGGGCTATTCCAAAAGAGTACTCTACTCTGTTCTATTATTGGAATTATTTTCTTTATGGCTGAAGGCTGGAGAGTAAAGACAGTAACTGAACTTGATCTCGTTCAGTGTTCTACTAGAGTAGTCCAATTCAAACTGAACCCTAAGTTTGGAGCTCCTCCTAATGATGCCATGCTAATAAAAAAAAAAAAATAGATACACTTTAAAAGTTAGAAGGGGCTATTGGAGCATGAACATGCTAATTACAAGATAAAAGAAACATTTATTAATTACTTATTATTGTGGTTGTATTAGTATGATCTTGTGTAGAATTTGCAGTTGAGCTGGTGCTATTGATGGTGCCCCATATGTTACTAGTGTAATTTATTGGTGTCAAGTCATTCTTTGGTTTTATTATTATTTTTTCTTCATCAGATAGAGCTTAGGAACTCCCTGACTTTATTTTCAATTGTCTTTTCCCTTTCTCTTTGCTTATTGAGTGGGATAGCAGACTGCCGGATCTTTCGAAGACTAATCGAACCAGTTTTGATCCGATTCAAAATGAAATGGTTTATTGACTCTTATGATGGGTATTTATTGTGCCACTTGAGAGGACGGAATACTGTCACACCTGAGATTACAAAATCTATAATCCCGTTATATTTTGTAGGATAAAATTTTATCCTACTACAGTTGATAGATAAATCTAATATTGTCTATGTATTGATTTATTTATATGGCATAAACTTCTTGTTTTGTGATTTTCTTGAACCAACCCCGGTTATTTTGATGGGTTCTTCAATACAATAATGTTTGTGACATCTGTTCTATAGTCTATTTATGATAAAGGTAATTTTAATGGAAATGCATTGAAATAAATGAGTCTTTTTGTAATGGTCAGTCTTCAAATAATGTCCAATGAAGTTTTTCATATTTAAAATAATTATTTTGAGAGTCCCAAGGCCTTGTAAATAATAAAATACCATTATTTTTCATGATGTCACTTTATTATGTACTTAGGATGTTGTGGATAATTACTTAACTAGTCAAACCAGTGGGAGGATGTAATTATATATTCTGAAATGTTGTTTATGGTTCGACCAGTGGATGTATGTTCAATATACTGGTTGAATTTAAAACAAAAAAAATGAGACCTATATTTTGTGTTCCATAACTATTTTGGAACAACTATAGTGTTTTGTCTTTATTCTATAGTGGCTTCAGAATTGTATTTCTGTTTATACATGTTTTTGCACTGGTTTATCATTACTATGATATTAAAAAAGGTCATTTATGAATGACATAGGCAGAAAATTAATGACATTTTATGTTTGCATGTCATATTTGGAATACTCTATGATGAATAAATATATTGGAGTTAAATTGGATGTAAGCTTTCGCACATGTTTAGTTGCAAAACGCATTTCTAGGGGACCATGAAAGGGTGATGTGGATTCCACCAAAGTGACGTATCTTGTTCTTTTATGGTTTTCCCTAGGGCAGCATAGTAGGTGACATTTGCCTCAAGATGATATCACAAAAATAAAAGAAAATGACAGCAACCTAAGGATTCTGATCTCAAAGGTGAGGGTATCTCAAAAGTTATTGTTCTTTTCACAGTTAATACAAGAAAATGAGAGGACCAGTGTATTCCTGTCTTAAATGATAAGGATACAGTTTCAGCTATAACTCTTGAGTGATATAGTCATTACAGTGAATGCACATGAATCTCACCAAGTTAAAACTTTGTTATTGGTGTGGTCTATTTAAATCGAATTTTTTGTGAAGATTCTTGTGGGTAGAGTTGGCATCTTAAAGATTAATATTAATGATGATACATATACTCACATTTGAGATGTTATGACACAAGATCATCCTACGTTGCTTGTACATGTTGATGGTTTATTAACTATTTTCATCATAATTTCATTGAAATCCATTTTTGGAGTTTAATAATTGTATAGACCATAAACAGTTTATGCAAATGGAATCAGAAATCATTTAATTTTGATTTATTGAAATGACTTCTGAAATCTGTTTATACTGTTGCCTATTTTGACCGTGTTTGTTCAAGCCAACAGTTAAATCTAGTTCTAATATAAACTGATATTGACTCTTATAAATGGTATTTTTATTAGGTTATCTAGTCCTACTCTCTTATATTAATGGGAGAATAAATTATTATCTTATTAAGGGTAATAGATGTATCATACATGTTTTATTATGTATACTACACTTGTCGTTTCATAAATTTTAAATCAATCTGAGGTATTTTGATATTTCTTCGATGTTATATTAATCATCCGTGACATCAGGTTTCGTCACGAGACACATAATTATGAGTTTTGACACCCATTTATGATTTAAAATATCACAAGTGCATTGTTTAAGTAATATTTCTTCAAATTTATGTCATATTTGTACTTGTGATAAAGTTCAATTTTATTGAAAATTCATCGAGATAAAACAGATATATTATATTTGAATGATTTAAATGAATTCATTGAAGTTTTAGTGGTTTATTGGTATAAAACCTATGAAGTTATTTATACTTACTATGGATCTAAGCCAACATTACCTTTATTTGTTAAAGACTTATTGTTGTTTTTAGCCTATAAGTTATTCGGTTCATGTGCCCTATTAGCTAATTTTCTTTTGACTTGAAGAAATTATGGGGTTTTATTATGATTGACTTTAAAGTTTATGGGCTAATATTTATGTTGGATATTAAAGTCATTTGGGTTGAAAGTTTATTTTTGTATACAACTTGGTATATCTAATGAATTATGGATAAAGTAACATATTTCATGTGTTTTTTGTTATCATGAATAAATGTTATGAACTTTCATATTTAGCATGTTGTCATCATAGAAAATGCCATATTTAGATTTTTATTTATTTATAGTAATGGCTGGAAGTACAAAACTGTCATACTAAGAATGTACTCACTTTGATAACTGTTAAATTATGGTGTTACCATATTGACTATTAGGGTTTATAATGGGTTGCTTTTGTGGGCTTATGGTGAATATTTTATTAATTAAATACTGAAATAGCTCATCTTGTTGTTTGCATCCAAAATCTAAACCCACGGGCATTTGGTAGCAATCCAAGTTTATAGGTTTTCATAATTTCAGTGATTATGCTTCCACTTAGTGGGCTAGTTACTGAGATTGTGAAATTACTATTGACTATTCAGGATGGGTTGCAGTCAAGGAGACCATATGGCGAATGATGTGCTCTTGCCACCACAGGTGAGTCTTCATTTGGTCAGTTTCGCTTGATAGTGTGAGGGTGACATTTTGGGTTTCATAGCTTTGGAGGTTCTTGTCTTGCCACCACAGGTGACGGAATCTTCAAAGTGGCGTTGTTTCGAGCATCTCGCCTTGCATGTGAAAGATTTCACTACGTGTTGGGCGATCTTGCCACCACAGGTGTGACCCCGATGATGTCAGATCTTTCCCCAGTTTTTGTTTTCCTGCAGTTATTGAAAACAATACTGGGATAAATCTGATTAATAGTCCAGTTAGTTAGATTTAATTATATTGTTGGGAAGTTTAATATGCCTTCTGTTCTTGCATATTATATATTTTGGTAAATATGTATGATTATATTTGTCAGCTTTGACTTCTCAGCTATTTTCTGTTAAAAAAGATTGAATGGTTCCAATTTTAAGGAATGGACCTAATCCTTTAATATTTCTCTGGCCATTATGATAATAAATTTTAATCTTAATTGATGAGCTAAGTCAGTGGTTGTTAATTATGTTCAAGCTAAGGTTCTTTATGAAAATGAGAGGAATCGAATAGGTTTATCTAAAGATCAGTGGGAGTAAGCTCATGAATCATAAATTTCTGTAGAACTATATTATTACAAATTGTTGACTCTATGTCTAAACCATTAAGGATGTTCTGTGACAACTCCGCTGCGGTTTGTTTCTCTCATAACCGTAAAAGTACTTCAGACTCTATACACATTGACATTAAGTAATTTTTTGTCAAAGAGAAAGTTCAAGAGTCACAGATTACAATGGAACAGATTGCTACAGAAAACATGATTGCAGATCATCTTACTAAAGCTCGACTCCAAAAGTCTTTCAAGAGTATGTCACTAATATGAGACTTGTTAGTTCTTTTGATGAATTTTATTAGTGGGAGTTTTGCTCAATATGTTCGCATTTGACTTTCAATTTTAGTTTATACATATGATGCATTATTATTTTTCTCAATAATATATATGCATTTTTATTATGGCCATTTGTTTATATGTATACACTTATTTATTTGCCTCATACAGAAAATTGAGGTTATATGTGGTGTATTTACCTCATTCGATATCTGAGGTTCCAGTCAATACACACACATCCAGTTCGCTAGTAAAGCCTCGTTTGATTGAGGTCTAGTGCTAGTGTTGTGGGACATTGGGACCCAGTCCCAATGAGCTTCTTTAATTGAAGCTTGAGTGTTTGGGAGACGCTTGTAGTTAATGAGACCTTCGGTATTTGTCTCATAGGGCTCATTTGGTTTTCGAGCCAGGACCAATTTGAAAATAGACATGATGATCACTATAGCATGTTATTTCCATACCACACTTTCATACTGCTCAGCCCAAGTCGGTGATGTTATGAGCACTTTGACGTGTGTGGTCTCATATCGCTTTAGATGTGATGATCAATACGGTTAGGTGTTTGTAATTCTCATTCGGACCAAGGCATTTGGTTTAAGGTGCACTCCATTCGACACTGTTTTGTTTGTGGCCACATTCAGTTTATCTAAATCGGAGAGTCCTTTTAAATAAATTTTAAAATCTAAAACTTGTGACATATGCTGCCCAAGTGGGAGATTGTAAGATTTCCTATTAGGTGGGCTAGCATAGTCAAAGATTTGTTTCCAAAACCGATTTAGTGGTGTTGACTAAAGATGGAGTAAGCAGAAATAATCCAATATTATTGGTAAATGATCTTTATGGAGATATTGGATTCTATTAGCACAACTTAATGGTATGAAATATTTATTACTATGTGTGGACCTAAGGTATTTTTTCCTTAATGGGAAGGAAACCCTAATTTTATTGCAGGGTTGGTCCCTACCCTCACTCCTATATATAGTTATCACTGATCCATTAAGTGATGCTAACGACCAAAAGCAAAAGGGAAAGAGGGTAGACTAGACCAATATTGATCGTGTTGTACGAAGAACATACAAGAAGATATTGAGGAGTTCTTATTCTTCAGCCATGGATTCAGGTATGCCTAAAACTTGTCTTTGTAGTGTTTGTCGTGCATGCTTATCGATCTTTATGAATCGTTCCGTATTTATTTTCTTTCAGGATTAACCCCCACACAAACAGAGACAAGGGAGGTGGAGAACAGTTATATTCATGACTAAGGAACCGAGAACTATAACCGAGGACATTTAGAGAACATCTCACCTAAAATTAAAAGGATAAGAGTGATTGAAAAAAAAAAAAAAAAAAAAAAATTCATATTATCTCGCAACATAAAATGTATTCAAAAAAATTGAAAAGGAAAAAGTTGTAAGTAACGATCATGTAATACCTCCTAAATTATGAAATATCCAATCAAGCACAACACGTCACTAGTCACATCTACAAAGTACACGATAGACATGATTCAATCGATTTCCTACATCTATAGAGTAATATCCTATTCAGGGTCTCATATGTTGTTCAATTCTCATCTAGCTAAGACCCCAACTCCTGCCAAGACCTCGCTTAATAGATTACAATAGCTCTAAATAGAAATAAAAGCAATCCTAAATCCCTTTTATAATCTTTTTTTCTTTTGTAAACCCTTTACAATGCATGCCTTAAATTATGTAACATTTTTTTTTTTTTGGTAATGAAATTATGTAACATTAACAACCTAGGTTGTGTCGGATTCAGGAGTAGTTGGAAACAATATGGAGAGTGGGCTTGAGTTGGGCCACAATATGGTTGTGGCTCTACATTTTTTTTGGTAAAATTGTGGGCCTGTAATTGAAAACGTTGAAAAATGAAAGTTGAATAATAAATAGAGAGAGCAATGCATGCTTGAAATCAGGGTGAAGGAGGGGATCGTGGATGTTGATTTTTTATACAATGTGTGTTCAATGATTTGAAAATTTAGATCACTCTTCCACCTTCTACATGACCATTGGTACCTGAATAAAGGTTCAAACAAACACATAACAAGGCCTACCCTGAGCATTCCAATAAATATCATTAAGAGTATAAGTTGGGGCAAATCCAACGCAAACGAACATAACTATGTGGATTTATCTTCAGCACCTCCTCCTTGACAAAGTAAGCACAAAAATTGATTATTTTAAAAATGGAAAAAGGTTGGATATGCCGCTAGTATACCATAAGCTAGCACCCACTGTGTCTATCTCTCTCTTCCCTTTTTTGAAATGGTCCCCATATTTTTCCTGTCTGATACCTCATCATATGCTACCCATTGGTGCTGTCCGCCAGCTTACCCTACACTAGTGGCATACCTATCCCTCTCCCTCCAAAAATATGAGAAAAAAAAAAAAAAAAAAACAATGTACATATGTAGCCATATCTTTGCATATTTCAAGTAAAATTTAAAATATGTTCCTTGGAGTAGTATGAATTACAGTTCAACATATAGCCGCGGTAAAAAAATAAAATAAATAAATAAATAATAAAAAATAAAATAACAAGAAGATGTTCCTTGGAGTAGTATGAATTGCACTTAATTTCCATTAGCTTCCCCTTCACAGACTAGTAACTCAAGGTCTTGTAAATCAAGCATCCAACTTGTAGTAAGTTCTTCCTTCACCAACACTATCGACCAGAAAAGTCAGTAATTGACATTTCATTTATGGACTTTGTTTCCGACTGATCTGATTTTGTTACTCTTGAACCATCTGTGGAAAATTCACCAAACTGGATTTCGCTACCCATTACAAAGGCTGCTGCTGAAGGCAATGGGAGAGATTCAGAGTAACTATTGAGCTTTTGAACAACAGTGGCCATGGTGGGTCTGTTTGATGCATTTGCTTGAGCACATAATAGTCCAATATGAATGCACCTATTCACTTCAGACCTATCATAATTTTCTCCCAAATTAGGATCTATCAATGACGAAGCTGCACCCTCCGTCCATTTTCTCCATGCCTACAACAATATACATACATTTTAACTGAAAAATAAGAGAGAGATCCCTAAGCAAGGGGGGTGGAAAGGGATCTTCCATGGATTTCAGAAAAAAATTAACACTTAAATATGGTGGGGCGGGGTGGGAGTGGGGTAGGGAGATGACAAGTGTTCCTACTTACATAGTCGAGAAGGCCGCACTCGGTGCTCCATGATTGATCGACATTGTTGTTTCTTTGACCACTCACGATCTCGAGAAGTAAGATTCCAAAACTAAACACGTCTGTCTTAACCGAGACTTGTCCTTGCATTATGTACTCTGGCGCCATATATCCACTACATTCCATCTCAATACAATTAATTAGTTTCAAGTGATTACTAATTCAAAATATGTTTTTCTTTTTTTCACTTCAATCCTCATGAAGTTTAAGATAAAAATTATATTAATACAAGAATTGAATGTAATAATAAGTAAAGCAATTGTCTTCCAATAGGAAATATAAATAAAATAACAATGCCCTATCAAACTTATGATCCCTTAAACCAGATATTCTCAAATTCTCTTGGTTGAAATCAATCAGGCCGGGCTTATGTGTGAATCATTTAGACCATGTATGGTTAAAGGTGAAGGGAGGTGAAATAACATAAATACTTTATAGTGAGGGAAGTGAAATGAGAAAAAAAAAAAATGTTCAGTTGCATAGTAAAGTGAAAAAAAGAGGTTAATTTTACGTCTCTCTTGGTTTTTTCACTCACTTCACTGCTAATCAGATAGATCAATAAAATTACTTCTTAAACAACAGGTACAATCAATGGATTCATAGAGCTTGAACTTACTATGTTCCAACAATCCTATTAGTATTGGATTGAGTTTGGTCAGCTACAAAGAGCCTTGCCATGCCAAAATCTGCGATTTTTGCATTCATCTCCCCATCTAACAAAACATTGCTGGCTTTTAGATCTCTGTGAATAATCTTCAATCGAGAATCTTCATGAAGATAAAGAAGACCTCGAGCAATCCCCTCAATGATTTTGTAACGTTGTGTCCAATCTAACTGTGAGCGTTTGATTGGATCTACATATAAATGATTCCAAAAAAAGTATCAAGTTAAGACTAAAATCATGAAGTATCTTCTTATCAAAATAAATATTAAATGCAACTATTGCAAATGAGAAAGCATGCTTCAAGGTTAGTAGATAGGTGGATGATTGAACTTGAGAGGTAAATTTTGATCACAAAAATTTTCTTTCCAGTAAGAAGAAAATTGTATATTTCTTTTAATTGAAATTTTGAGGTACTTTTCACCTACCCAAAAAATCCAAATTCTTAGGTTTTTGAATTCCACTTATAAATGTTAAAGTAATTTTATTTTACTAAAATATTTAACTTCAAAGAAATGTGGAACAGAGTCATACCAAAAATAAAGTGGTTAAGACTATTATTTGGCACAAATTCATAGATGAGCAGTTTTTCCTCTCCTTTTAAGCAAAAGCCAAGGATCCTAACAAGATTCCTGTGCTGCAACTTGGCCACTAGTTGAACCTCATTCTTAAATTCTATTTCACCCTGTCCAGAATTTTTGGAGAGCCTCTTCACAGCTATCATTTGTCCATCCAAAAGCATACCCTGAATGTATATATACAGTATAAATTAGAAGATACAAAAATTGTAATTTCATCAATGTTGATATAAAAAACCTTCAAGTATTTGAAACGTAATATCCTTAATGGGAAAAATCTGTACCTTGTAAACAGCTCCAAATCCTCCTTCTCCAATTTTATTTTCATCTGAGAAGTCATTTGTGGCAGCTTTTATTGTATCAAAGTTGACTTGTAAGGACTCATTTTGATCATCTTCATCTAAACATAATTTGTAAATCTAATAAGCAAATATTTCTTAAACATAGTAATTCAATTACAGATGCACCCATCATGTTTTGAATTGCATTTACAATTACAATACAATCAATTATTTCTTATGTTGTCATGGATACCTTATTGAATTTTGGAAGGAGTGGATTATGAACCATGAATGGTTTTCAGTTTCTTCCTTCTAGAAAGCATATGGAGTTTGGACACTTGATACTAGAATGACCACGATGAAAGTTATAAAAATGATAATAACAAATAATTTCTCCCTTGCTTTAGTTGAATGGGAAAAACATGAATCATCAAGCAAAATAAAAAATGCTTCCGTAATCATAATGGGCTGGGCCAAGTTGTTGAATACATAATTTTTAATTTAGATTGAAGATCATATTTACTAATTACAATTCTCAAACATAAATTTTTAGGTTCCAACTCTCCATATGGCCTACCATATTAGGAATTTATGTTATTGTGTTTTCAACGATCAAAAAAAGTTACACAAAAGTTGCCAAAGTTAAAATGCCAAATACTTCTCATGTTTTTATGTTTCTTGTGCAAGAAGTGTACTAAACTAGAATTTTCCACTCCACGGATCAGGTTCTTGTATGAAAATTATTTTTGTCCAGTCTGATCCACATAGGTGGAATCCACCACAGGGTTTTTCCTTGGATAAATTTCATCTATGTAGATTAGTCCTCTTTATAGTGAGAACTCCTGTTTATTAAGCTAGGTTTCTTTCTTTACCTGTTTCTTTCTGTTCGCTCTCTCTCTCTCTCTCTCTCTCTCTCTCTCTCTCTCTCTCTCTCTCTCTCTCTCTCTCTATCTCTCTCTCTCTCAATATATATATATATATATATTGTTACACCTCGGTGCGTCAGGTAGGCAACTGATATCGGATTATATATCCAGCCAATCTACCCTTTGCATGGATCCCCGTATTTTTTTATCCTATTTTACCTCTCTCTTGTGTCCTATGTCTTTTGTTTCTGTTGTCAGGGCATCCCACGATAACGACACACGACATCAATCTACCTTGCAACATGTACAAGAGCATGTTATGAATGTTGACAATAAAAAGGGCATTCAATGGGCTACCTGGAACATTGGTTTGTTGATGGGCAAGAGTTTGGAGTTGATAGATGTCATGAGAAGGAGAAGGATTAATATTGCATGTATCCAAGAAACTAGATGGAAAGGGATGAAAGCTAAGATGTTGGAGGACTTTAAACTTTGGTATGCAGGAGACCAAAGTGGTAGAGGTGGAGTATAGTGGTGGATAAAGACCTGAAGAATGATGTGGTGGATGTTAAAAGAATGGGAGATAGGATCCTATCCCTAAAACTGGTGTTAGATAAAAAGGTGGTCAATATTATTAGCGTATATGCTCCCCAAGTGGGATTGGATGAGAGCTACAAGCTACAATTTTGGAAACACATGGATAAATTGATACATAGCTTTAGACCGGATGAAAAGATTATTATGGGAGGAGATCTGAATGGACACATTGGAAAGGATAGGAGCGGTTATGTTGATGTACATGGAGGTAATGGAGTTGGGGAGAGAAATGAGGAGGGAACCTCAGTTTTGGACTTCGCAATTGCCTATGATCTATCCATTACTAACACTCTTTTTGGTAAGAGAGAAGAACACTTAATTGCATACAAAAGTGGACAGCATTTTAGTCAAATAGACTTCTTCCTCACTAGAAGGTCGGATAGATGGATGTGTAAGGATTGTAAGGTCATCCCTGGGGAAGTTTAACCTCTCAACATAGATTGTTGATCTTGGACATGTGCTTTTGTTTATTGAAGAAGAAACCAAGGAATCACGTTTTCCCTAAGATTAGGTGGTGAAAATTGAAAGATGAGTCAGTGGGGTCTTTTACAGATAATGTAGTGAAGCATGAGGAGTGGGATTGTGAAGGGGACGCCAACACAATGTGGCATGAAATGACAAAGTGCATTAAGAAAGTTGTTGAAGAGGTCCTAGGGGTGTTTAGGGGTACTAAGTTGGCTCCTAGAGAGACTTGGTGGTGGGATGTAGAGGTCCAGGCAACCATCAAGACTAAGAAAGATAATTTTAAGATTTGGCAAATGGCTGAGGAAGTTGAAGATAAGAAGAGGTATAAGGCTACCAGAAACGAAGCAAGAAAGGTTGTGGGGAAGCTAGAGTGAGAAAATACGATGATTTCTATAACAACTTAAATATCAAGGAAGGGGAACATGCTATATATAGGATAGCTAATATTTAGGAAAGGAAGAGTAGGGATCTTGACCATGTTCAATGCAAGAATGAGAAGGGTAGAGTGCTTGTGAAGGATGAAAACATAAAGAGGAGATGGGATGAGTATTTTTGTAACCTACTTAATGGAGACGACCCTAATAGGAGCGGTTTGAGTATCCTGCTTAACAATAGGAGTCATAGGTATGTACCAAAGATAGGAGTGCATGAGGTTTTTTTTGGGTAGAAGATCCAAATATTATTAAGAAGTGAAAAAAATTAATCAAATACAGAGAGAAAAAAGAAATAAAAACTCAACAACTGACAGAGCGAGCCTCCACCTTTGGCATTGCCATCAGCAAAGGCTCACTATCACTATCTATAGAATCTGAAATGAGAGCGACCAGCTTCATCTAAATTTAGCTCGTCCATAATAGACCAAAGAAATGAATCTCTGACTCCGGACGATCTAGATTTTGCCATATCTTTGGCTAAGAAATCAGCCAAAGGGTTTGTTTCTCGGAAACAATGGGAAATATTCCATTCAATAGAGTTGACATAGCTGATGAGGTTGGTCCACTCCTGATACACAAACTATGGGATGAGCCTATGATGGAACAGGGCGACCGCAAAGGAAGAATCAAATTCTATCCAAATTTTTCTCACATCGATACTCCAGATTTCCACTTGGAAGTTTGTAGCCAGACCCATGTAGAAGCCAAAAGAAAGGATCATCTTCCCATTATGATCTCTGAAGATAACACCAACACCTGCCCGTCCAGGTTACCCAAGGAACATCCATCCACATTCAACTTCACCCATGAGCTAGGCGGTTTACACCAATGGACTTCTAAGATATTTAGAGCTGAAGTAGGCCGAATGGTAAGAAGGAGCCATCTACTCAAAACGAGATATGAGGCATTAGATGGAGAGATATTTATACCGTTGCAAATAAAAGAGACGTCCTTGATTATAGTAGCCGCCACCATGGAAGACTAGCGAGTCTTGTCCTCATACCACCTAAGATTTCTTTCTTTCCAAATTGCCTCTAGCGTCACAGCCAACCCTATCATCCAAGGCCTCTTCAGGGACCAACCTCAACCCTTGTTCCTTCACCATTTAACAACATCAGCCATTGTAGGGAGATTGGACCATAGCACGTTGAACATAGCGACAGACTTGGTCCATACATCAGAAGAATAACTACGGTCAAGAAAGAGATGGTTGAGGGATTCCTCGCTACAGCCACATAGGTCGCACCTGGAAGGCAAGAAAATCCCTTTCTTTTGGATTTTATCATCAGTAGGCAGCTTCCCGTGAACCCACGCCAAGCCAAGATAGAGAGTCGAGACGGAAGATCCTTATTCCAACAACCGATGCCCAAGGAACAGCAGGGGCAACCACCCTAATGCCATCCCAAGCGGATTTTACAGTGAAGTTCCCCATTGGTTTGAGCTTCCATATACACTTATCTTCCATGGGGATGGAGGGAAGGGGCAGCTTCTTTATAGAATAAAAAACTAGATTTAAAAGGTTCGACTCAACAGTAGGCAGCTTCCACACACCATTATCAATAAACAAATCCACTGTATGAAATTGGTTTCTGAAAATTTCCTCCCCAAGGTAAGAGATCTCAGAGATAGATTTTTGACTCATCCAATTATGTCTCCAGAAGTCTATCTTTCTGCATTCACCCACAACTCACCTCTCATTCTTTTCCACAAAATGCCACATTCTTTTGATGCTAGGCCAGATGGAAGAGCCTTTATAGCCTTTCTTGAGAAGACCATGTCTAGATAAGGGCAATGATTAGAGTAGTTGTTCCTTGTGTCTTGTGAAGGTATTCCTCGCCTTTCTAATGCTTCTTTTCGAATGCAAAGATTCTGGTCAGAACATGATGATTTTTTAAGGTGTGTGCATTCATCATCGATGGCCCCATCATCTGAAATGCCTATATTTGTTGTTGCCTCCAAGCTTAAAAGGCTTAAACATCATCTTAAAGCTTGGGCCAAGGAGAAATTTCCTAATGCTGATGATGAGGTTAATAGAACTAAACTTCTCCTAGAGTATGTTCATGCATCAATTGAAGCGAATGGTTTTCTGAATCTCTTTTTGAGGTCAAAGTCTCGGCTAAAAGGGAGTATGATTTAGCATTAAATCTTCAAGAGAAGGTATGGGTGAAGAAATCCCGTATGAAGTCGCTTTGTTGTGGTGATCGGAACACGAAGTTCTTTCATATGATGACTAGAATCAGGCGAGGAAAGAATCAAATCAAGGAAATTCATGATGGGGATTGTGGAACTATGACTGATCCAGCTGGTATCCGTCAATTTGTGGCTGCCCATTTTGAAAATTTTCAAAAGAGAGATTTGGCGGTATCTGCTTCTAATATTCTGAATTGTATTCCTTTGATTATTACTGAAGAAGATAATTCCATGCTTATGTCTTCTCCTACAGCTGATGAGGTTAAGGTTGCGGTCTTTGATTTGGACCCTTCTAGTGCTCCCGGCCCTGATGGTTTCCCTGGTTCATTTTACCGATCGTGTTGGACCATTATGGACCCTGAGGTTTGTTTAGCTGTGTAGAATTTTTTTTCAGAGGGTGTGGTTACCAAGGGGGTCAATTCAAATTTTCTAACTTTAATCCCTAAGGTGTCTGGTGCTTCTAGGGTGGGTCAATTCCGACCTCTTTGTATTGGGAATTTCTTTTTTAAATTAATTCTAAAGATTATGGCCAAGCGGTTATCTACCATTCTCCCTCGGCTAATCTCTGAAGAGCAAGGGGCATTTAAGAGAGGGAAGATCATTTTCTCTAATATCTGTTTGGCATCAAAGCTTGCCAACTTGATGTACTCTAAGGCATTTGGGGGAGGCTTGGCTTTTTAAGCTTGATATCCAAAAGGCCTATGATATATTGGACTGGTCTTTTCTTTTTGATGTCATGCTTAAGTATGGATTTTTTCAGACTTTGATTGATCGTATTCACCAAATCCTTTTATCTACTCATTTATCAGTTCTGTTTAACGGGGGCCCAGTTGGTTTTTTTGGGGTGGAATGAGGCTTGCGTCAAGGGGATCCCCTTTCCCCTATTCTATTCATTATTATAGAGGAAGTTCTTTGTTGTGGTCTTCATGATCTATTGTTGAAGAAGAAGATTCGTTCTCTTCCTAACTCTAGGAATGTTTCGACCCTCACTCATTTGCTTTATGCTGATAATATTTTTGTATTTAATAATGCAGACTGAAGATGGGTTAAATGGCTGAAGAGATTTTTAGACTTATACCAGGCTTACTCAGGTCAATGTATTAGCATGGATAAAAGCAAGCTTTTCTTGGCCAAGATTCAAGCTGCAAGGAAGAGGAGAATCAGAGAAATTATTGATATCCCTGAATGCAAGTTCCCTATTCACTACTTGGGAGTTGAAATCTTCAAAGGCAGAGTGAAAAAATAATTTATATTGGCTCTTGTGGATAAATTCAAAGCTCGATTGGCTGGATGGAAAGGGAAGATGTTGTCAATGGCAGATTGAGTGGACTTGGTTAAGTCTATGATGGGTAGCATCCCAATTCATAAATTTGCGATATATTTATGGCCTGCTTCTTCCATTTGTTTAATGGAAAGATGGGTTCGAAATTTTATTCGGAGTAGGGATTCTAATTCTTCAAGGGCGATTATAGTTAAATGAAGTGATGTGTCAGACTAAAGGTGGAAGGTGGCTTAGGCATTTGTCGCTTATGTGATGTTAATTTGGCAATGCTTGGGAAACTTGCCTGGCTCATCAAAAAGGATTCCTCTATTGCTGCAGCCTTTTACGACGTCATCTCCTATCTTCTGCTGGTAATCCTAAAAAATCATATATTTGCTCTTCGATCTTCCTGGGATTAGGAAGATCTGGGACTTTGTGGAATCAAAGGAGAGATGGGTAATTGGAAATGGCTCTTTAGTCTCCTTTTGGTATGATCGGTGGCTTTCTTAGAACTCTATTATGGAGGCTATTGGATTCTCTCCCATTCAGCGTCTTGAAGCTAAGGTGGATGATTTTATTATTTATGGGAAGTGGGACCTTCCAGCAGTTCATTCACTATAGCTGCAGTCGGTTTTGCTCTGGTTAAGAAGTTTCCTCTTCCTTCTATTTCTATTCTAGATAAGAGAATTTGGTCCTTCACTCAGTCTGGTAATTTCTCAGTTGTATCATCTTGGGAGGGCCTTCGCTCCAGATATGTGCAAGTTCCATGGCATAATATGGTTTGGTCTAGAGGATTTCCTCCTCGACTTTCAGTTTTTGGATAGCGATTGCTTCATGGTAGAGTTCCTACGGATGATAGGATTATGGCTTGTGCGGTTCTGCTTGCATCTAGGTGTTATTTATGCAATGCAAATTCTAAATCTATGCTTCATTTGTTCTTACACTGTAGTTTTGTTGAGATGGTGTGGTCAGAATTCTTGTATGTTTTTTTATCTTATGTGGCATGGTTTCCTATCGATCCAAGAATTATTTTCTTGGTGGAAAAGGAAAGCAGCTTCTCCGCTTAAGCAAATCTGTTATGTTTCAGTGATGTATGTTCTATATCTTGGCTTGAAAGAAACCGAAGAAAATATGACAACCATTGTAAGCCTTCAAGTCTTGTGGTGAAAGCAGTGATTAATGAATTGGGGAATTTTCCAGTTGTTGCTCCTGTTCAGATCAAGTCAGTAAGAGATCTTCATCTTTCGGCATCAATGCATTTGGTGCATTCAAGTCCTAAACAAAAGCATATCAAAGAGTTATATTAGGGGAGACCACCTGTGGGACGTTGCAAAATTAACATTGATGGGTGCTTGTTAGGTAACCCGGGTTATGCAAGAGTTGGGAGAATTTTTCGTAATCATAATGGATATCCGTTACGTTGTTCCTCTTCCTTTGAAGGTATCTCTTCCAACTTTGGAGCTGCGTTTTTTGGTTTCTTTGAAGCAATCAACATAGCCAAGCTCTTAGATCTAACTTGGTTAGAAGTGGAGTGTGATTCGAAAGTAGTGGTGTGGTGCATTCTACAGGAATCTATCCCTTGGATTTTAGACAAAGGTGGTTGTCTGTGGCAAGATATTTAAATAGAATTCGATGGAGCATTTGTCATTGCTTCCGTGAAGTTAATACAATAGCAGATGGTTTTGCTAAATATGTGGCTGCGACTAGATCCTCATCAGTGTAGTTGTCTCCCCCAAGATTTTTGGTTAATTATGTGGAATGGGATGCTATGGAGAAACCAAGATTCCGATTCTTGTGAATCTTGAGTTGTGTTAGCTTCAATTTTGTTTATGTTTCCTTCTCTGCTGATGGCAATGTCGAAGCTGGAGTAGGAAATCGAATTTTTTGGTGTATTTCAGCCCTTTGGGTTAATTGTATTTCATTCATTCTTTTTAATATATTACTTTGCTGACCTTAAGTAAAAAAAAAAAATGTATTGATAAGAATCTAGCTCGAACCAGTCTACTATGATCAGAGTTTTAATTTTTTATCTTTTAGGTCATTTTTTCAAGGAAAGCTTGATTAACATTGCGAAGCCGATGGATTCCCAAATCAGCTTCCCATTTAGGCTTACACACCGAGTCCCAATTCACCATTATGGCCTTAGTAGTGTCAACCTCTTCCATCCAGATGAAATTCCTCATCCATTTCTCCATACACTTGATAAGAGATGTCGGCCAACAATAAACAGATAAACTGTGCAAGGGCATCCCTGAAATAACATATCTGACCAACTCCACTCTTCCCGCCAAAGAAAGAAGCTTTCGCTTCTATCCTGCTAATCTGACCTTGATCTTGTCTATAGTGGATAAAAGAGGCTCTCTCTTAACTCATCCCTGAAAAATTTCCAAGCCCAAGTACTTGGTTGGAAATCTACAAATGGGAATAGCCATCTTCTCAGCAATCCAAATTTTCCTAGTAGCAAGGATTTTTTCAAGAAACATCTTGCTTTTTTCCAGATTAAAACATTGCCTTGAGAAGCTCTGATATTTCTCCAAAAAAGAATTAAGGTTGTAGACGAATCTTTTGAAGGCATTTATGAAAATGAAGATATCATCTGAAAACAAGAGGTGGGAAGGCATAGAAGTGCCATGAGGTCCAGAAAGAGGCTTGATGGGGCCTTTCCTTCCCATATCCTTCAAATCCTCGCATAAAACCTCTTCAGCAATAATAATAAAAAAAAGGGGATATAGGGTCTCCCTGTCTGAGTCCACTGCTGGCCCCAAAGAAACCAATCGGCCCACCATTTAGAAGAATCAAAATTCTAGCAGACTTGAGAATTTCGCTAATCCAACCAGTCATTGTTTTAGAAAATCCAAATTTTCTAAGGGTAAAAAAAAGGAAGTCCCATGATATAGTATCACAAAGGCTTTCCTAATGTCGATTTTAAGACTCATTCCACCCCCTCTAGTAGTTTTTCCCATCAGATTTGCAAGCTTTGAGGCCAATCCAATATTGGATTGGATGAGTTTTTCATGCTAAAAAGCACCTTGCTTCAGAGAAATCAGTTTAGGAAGATAGCCACTGATGCGGGTAGCCATAATCTTGGACAAAATTTTACAAAACAAATTGTCCGTACATAGAGGACGAAATTTGTCCAAGGTACGAGTACCATTCACCTTTGAAATCAAAAAAAAAAAAAAGAATTATTAACTCCATTAGGGAGCGTACCTGAAGAGAAGAAACACTTGACCGCCCTACAAACATCTTTTTGGATAGTAGACTAGAACTTCCTGAAGAAGGCCCCAGTGAAACCATCTGGACCAGGTGAACTATCAGGGTCTAAGTCCCAAACAACCACCTTGATCTCATTGTCTAAGGGGATCGCGTCAAGCAACATCCGATCTTCATGATTTAAAATCAGAGGAATGGAATCTAGAATATCTAGATGAGTATCCACATCCACATGCCTGTGAAAGTTCTCATAAAAACCCACAAGATATGACCCCACCTAGTCTTGATCGCTGACCACAGTCCCATCATCCTTCAGAATGGTTCTTATTGAATTTTTCTATCTTTCCACTTTGGCCATAACATGAAAGAAGCTAGAGTTCCTGTCTCCTTCCTTCAACCATCTAACTCTAGACTTCTCTGTCCACATTTTCTCATGGATCTCCAAGGCCTTTGAGTATCGATTTTTTACATCAGCCTCTAAATCAAAAAGTAGATCAAACATCGCTTCTTCTTCAATTCTGCGCTGAATGCCCTCAAGATCATCTTTGGAGGTCTTAACCTCCAAATCCAGGTTGGGGAAGGCAGATCGCGACCATGTCAGAATGACGGGTTTCAACTTCTTGAGCTTCAGAGCCAGGGTATGGATAGGGGAAGAACTGATGGTCTCCATATTCCAAGCGTTCTCTACCATCGAGGTAAACTCCGCATGGTCCAACTAGAATTTGTTTAGGCGAAATGGACAATTTTTTGGTTTCAAAGTGTTTGCAGAACTCACCAAAATTGGGGCATGATCCGATGCAGCTCTGAGCATAACCTGTTGGATACAATCAGTGAAGATGCTCAGCCAATCAGAATTGATGAAAGACATATCAAACACTGCAGCGACATAACCCCTTTTCCTGTTGTTACTCCAAGTGAATTTTCTCCCAAAAGTGGGAACTTGGATCATGGAAGTGGAATCCACCATAGCACCAAATTCCATTGCAGCTCCCTTACAGAACCTACCCAGAACACGTCGCTCATGGCCAGACAAAGGGCCAGACACCAGATCTAGCCATAGACTCCTGCGATCTGCCTTGAGGCATTTAGCATGCATAACCGAGATGGCAACAGTACCACCCTACCAATTTAACTGGAATGATATCTGTTGATCAGACATCGAAGAAACCATAGGTTTTGAAAGGTTTCTTCTCCACATTACCCACAGGCTGGGTTCCTTGTTGACTCGCACATTGTGAATGAAGTCATACTCAAACCCCAGTTTATTGAAAAATAGCTTTGGGAATTTCGAAGAGTCCATCATCGGTTCCACGATACAGATATTATCAGGCATGTGTTCACTAACAAACCTCCTTAAGGAGTCCCTAGAAGAGGTCTTCTTCATCCCACGGATGTTCCAAAAAAGGACCTGCATGATCACGAGTGGGAGGAGGTTGAATGATCAGCCCGAGCAAGGGCCTGATCCTTAGAGCACACCTTCTTACCCTTCTTCTTTTGTTAAATAGTCCATCCACCTTCGGACTCTTCCCTTTATCTTGCCTGCCTATCCACCTTGTCTACACCATCTATAGCAAGCGTCGTGCCCTGCTGAGGTGGGGCCATGGCAGCTGCATAACCTCCTCTAGAGGCAAATCACAAGCTTCTGCAACATCCTTTAGTCTTGCCATCCGCAGCAAGGGCAGAATCGACAATGCGCCTATGAGATGGTTCCACCTCAAAACCGTGGGCCAATTCAAATGGATCAGACCCAATTTGGTCAATAGAGGATACAACCCTATCCACTTCCATCCAATCCATCTCCAAGATTACTTCCAAGTTTGAGTTGGACTCTAAGTTGGAAAGAGTATTGTTTTGGGAAGGCAATCCCACCTCAACACCCAAAGGAGAAGGTCGCCTTGATTGAGGTGTGATTGCCTCCATCGATTGACCTTCTAAAAAAGTTCCCTGTATCTCATCCTCGCCTGCAATTAAAGAGCCCTAAGGAAAATGAAAATAGGGAAGACACTAGGCCCAGATGAGGTCCCAATCAAAGTGTGGAAGAGTTTGAGAGCATGTGGGGTTGTTTAGTTAACCAAGTTGTTTAACAAGATCATGAACACAAAAAAGATGCCTGATGAGTGGAGGAGAAGTGTTATTGTACCAATTTACAAGAATAAAGGCAATATATAGAGCTGCAACAACTATAGAGGCATTAAACTATGGGAGAAGGTAATAGAAGTTTGCATAAGAAGGGAAACCGATATCTCCCAGAACCAATTTGGTTTCATGCCTGGGAGATCCACTATAGAAGCTATTTACTTTCTTAGGAGGCTTATGGAAAAATACAGAATCTACAAGAGGGAAAAAATGGGTGTCAAGTAAATACGTAGATAGAATTAAAGATATGTATTGAGATGTGGTGACTAGTGTGAGATCAGTGAGAGGCCAAGGGGTCGAGTTCCCTATTACTTGCGGGTTACATCAAAGATCCGCATTGAGCCCCTACTTATTTACACTTATCATGGATGAGTTAACCTGGAATATTCAAGGAGAGATCCCATGGTGCATGATTTTTGAAGATGATATTGCTCTGGTTGGTAAAACAGTGACAGAGATTAATAATAAGTTTGAACTATGGAGATCAACTTTGGAATTGAGAGATCTTAAGATAAGTAAAATGAAGATGGAATATATGTAATGTAACTTTAATCAATTGGGGAGTGATAGCGGGGAGTGAAAATTAAGGGGAGAGAAATCCTGCAAAGCGATTGTTTCAGATATTTGGGTTCTACCTTAAACAAAGAAGGTGAGATTGATGATGATGTTTTCCACAGAATTAAAGTAGGATGGATGAAATGGAGAGGGGCGTCTGGAGTGTTATGTGATCGACGTATTCCTCTAAAGCTTAAGGAAAAATTCTACAGGATAGTCATAAGACCCGTTATGATGTATGGTGCAGAATGTTGAGCAGTCAAGAAGCGTAACATAGATAAGCTGAGTGTGGCTGAGATGGATGTGTAGCATGACCCTTAGAGTAAGAAACGACAAGATTAAAACAAATTTAGGAATTGCTCAAATTCAGGATAAGCTCAGAGAATGTTGGTTACGATGGTATGAGCATGTTCAGAGAAGGCCTTTGGATGCACCAGTTCAAAAGAGTGACTAGATGCAGATGGATGGAGCGAAAATGACTAGCTGCAGAACAAAAATGACCATTGAGGAGTTATTAGTAAGACGAGGCATGCAGAAGTTGAGTCTTCACCCAAGTATGGTATCTAACAGCTACCACGATGATACTTCGAGTTGAAATATTTCTCCCTTTTTCTGCATATATCAAAACTAAAAATTAATTTAATTCCTTCTTTTATTAGAGTACTAAATTTTAGTTTAGATTGAGGAATTGATTAATTCAAGTAGTGGAACTATAAAATCTAGAATTAATAAAATTTCTTTCTTTCGGATAATGGTTTGGCTTGAACATTTCAATTTGTGTGATTGTAAAATCTAGAATTAATGATAACTAACTTAACCTAGTGGTGGTAGTTTCGGCCAGAAGAGTAGACGCCCAAAGGAGGAGGTCGTTAGATCAAACCATGTTAATATCCGGATGTGTGTAGGAGTAGGTGGTCCTTGGACCTACTACAGCCCACTAGGCTGGCCATTGGCCAGAAGCACTCAATGGAAAATAATAGCAAAATAAAATAAAATAAAATAAAATAAAGTTTGATTGTAACCAAATCAAGATACACACTACCTGTGACTGTTGAGTTGGTGGTTGGAGGAAGCGCTGCAAGAGTTGTTTGGTAGAAAGCACTGTTGAACTCGTACCTTAGATTACAACTTGGTTTAAGAACTCTCCCACCTTGTCTTGGATAGAGTTTGTTTGGAATATCAATATTAATACTACCAGTTAAGCAAGAATTGCACTCATCCGAAGTTATATCAGGGGTGCATTGCACTAAGCCATACACAGTGTCAAAGCTTGTATAGTAAATCACATCACCTGCTGCATAGTACTTGGGAGTAGTAGAACCAGAAACTGCTTGTTTCACAAGCCCATGCATCAAATCTCCAACAATCTTATTATATTGTTTCAAATTGGTGATATTTTTTGGACCATAAGGATAAATGACTGGATCTTGTTGCAAAATTGAGAAGATAGATTCATTTGAATACCGTATCATACACGTATCATACCAAGCTATCGCCGTGGTCGCATTGGGACAAAGTGGTTTGATCTCTGCACCAGCGCTCGCTATACAATCTTGACAATCTTTGGGTGTAATGTTCAACCCGATGCTGTTAAGTTTGTCTCAAATTCTTGACCCGTTTTGAAGATTGACCCGATCTGACATATTTTGGCGGCGACCCGAATGGAAAATTTTCTGAGATCTGTGATGGAAGCAGGGGGGGTGCGCCCGCGATATGGTTCGATCGGATCGACCGTGACCCGATGGGTCGAACCGCGATTTGGAGTATATATATATAATGTACTGTTGCTTGTTGAGAGTCATTGTATTCTAGGGTTTTCACGAAGCTAGGGTTTCAGGGCGAGTTCTTCCTCGCCGCTGTTAGGGTGTAATCTCTCTTCTGCATAGTGAATCATCTTCTTCTTCGCCCGAGGACGTAGCACACCACCCTGGTGTGTGAACCTCGTTAAATCTCTGTGTCGTACGGATCTATTGTCTCTCTTTATTCGTATTTCTTGGTGTTTGTTCTAACAAACTGGTATCAGAGCTCTTGGTTACTTCGATCCATGGCTTCAACGAAATACGATATTGATAGGTTTGACGGCAACATCAGTTTTAGTTTATGGCAGGTTCGAATGATGGCTGTTCTCACGCAGCAGGGTTTGAAGAAAACCCTATTTGGGAAGGCGAAGAAACCTGCAACTATGTCCGATGATGATTGGAGCGATTTGGATGATAAAGCCCTTTCAGCTATTCAGTTGTGTCTTTCGAATGATGTTCTACAGGAAGTTCTCTCAGAGAAAACGGCTGCAGAGTTATGGGTGAAGTTAGAGAACCTCTACCTCACCAAATCCCTCACCAATAGGTTGAGATTGAAGCAACAACTGTATACCCTTCATATGGGTGAAGGTACTTCTATTAAATCCCATATATCTGAGTTCAATTCTATTGTTACTGATTTGAAAAGGATAGATGTTAAAATAGACGATGAAGATTTGGCCCTATTATTGTTATGTTCTCTGCCTCCATCTTATAAGCACTTTAGGGATACCATGATTTATGGTAGAAAGACAATCTCTATTGAGGATATCAAAACGAATCTGCAAAGCAAGCAGAAGATTGATGATGAGTTGACAACTACCAATAAATCTGATGGTGTTGGTTTGGTAGCTAGAGGGAGAACGAATGAAAGGGGTTCATATGGTGACAAAAAGAAGGCTAGATCAAAATCTAAGTACAAGAATTTAACCTGCAATTACTGTAAGAAGAAGGGGCATATTAAATCTGAATGCTATAAGCTTTTAAATAAGCAGAAGGCAGGTGGTGGTGCTCAAAATCAACAGAAAAGAGATGATTCTGCAGAAGCTAGTATTGCTGAAGATGAGAGTGAGTCTGATATGCTTTTGGTGACTGATGATAAAGTTAGATCACAGGATGAATGGATTCTTGACTCTGGTTGTTCCTACCATATGTGTCCCAATCGTGAATGGTTCTCCACATACGAATCAGTTCGAGGTGGAGTTGTGTTGATGGGAAATAATGCTTCTTGTAAGACTATTGGAATGGGAACGATCAATATCAAGATGTATGATGGCATTATCAGAACCTTGTCCAATGTCAGGCATGTCCCTGATTTGAAGAAGAATCTCATCAGTTTAGGCACTCTTGATTCAAATGGGTGCAAGTATACAGCTGAAGGTGGAGTCATGAAGGTCAGCAAGGGAGTTCTCTTATTGATGAAAGGAATCAAGGTTGGCAGTTTGTATGTGTTGCAGGGTACTACAGTCACTGGGTCTGTTGCAGCAGCTTCATCATCTATGTCTGAATCAGATGTCACAAATTTATGGCACATGAGGTTAGGCCATATGAGTGAAAGAGCGATGGCATCATTAAGTAAAAGGGGCTTGTTGTGTGGTCAGAGTACAGGAGCAATGGAGTTCTGTGAGCATTGTGTGTTTGGGAAGCAGAAAAGAGTTAGTTTCAGTACTGCTATTCACAGGACCAAGGGAACTTTGGACTACATTCATTCAGACCTATGGGGGCCCTCCAAGGTTGCTTCAAAGGGGGCTGGTGCAAGATACTTGCTTACTTTCATTGACGATTTCTCTAGAAAGTTTGGGTCTATTTCTTGAAGCACAAAAATGAAGTATTTGTCACTTTCAAACAGTGGAAGAATTTGCTTGAGAAGCAGACCGGGAAACAAATTAAAAGGTTGAGAACCGATAATGGCCTAGAGTTTTGTGAAGGTGACTTTAATGAGTTCTGCAAAAATGAAGGTATTGCAAGACACCATACAGTTGTTAAAACACCCCAGCAGAATGGAGTGGCGGAGCGTATGAATAGAACATTGTTAGAAAAGGCAAGGTGTATGTTATCAAATGCAGGATTGGGCAAGGAGTTCTGGGCAGAAGCAGTTAACACAGCAACCTTGTTGGTGAATCGATCTCCTTGCACAACTATTGAGTGCAAGACTCCAGAAGAAGTTTGGTCAGGTAAACCTGCAGACTACTCAAATTTAAAAGTATTTGGATGTCCTGCTTATGCACATGTAAATGAAGGGAAGTTGGAACCTAGGGCTAAGAAATGCATTTTTCTTGGGTATGGATCTGGAGTGAAAGGATACAGGTTGTGGTGTTCTGATCCAAAGTCTCCAAAATTTCTTATTAGCAGAGATGTTACTTTTGATGAATCTACTATGTTGCATCCTAGGAAAGAAGTTCCTATTCATCGTGATGAAGGTCAAGAAAAATCTAGAGAGAAGGTGGAATTTGAAATTGGTGGTTCATCTTCAAACAAAGCACAATCTACTTTAGTTCAGTTGCCTACTTTTACTGAAGGAGATGATGCTCAAGAGAATCAAGAAGAAGAGCGGTACAGCATTGCCAAGGATAGACCAAGGAGGAATATTAGACAACCACAAAAGTATGGGCATGCTGAATTTGTTGCTTATGCATTGTCTGTTGCAGATACAATTGAAAATAGTGAGCCTGCAACATATTCTGAAGCTGTTGTTTCAATTGATTCTACAAAATGGTTGATTGCCATGAATGAGGAGATTGAATCTCTTCATAAAAATCAGACTTGGGAGCTTGTGAAGCCAAGAACAGGGAAGAAAATTGTTGGTTGCAAATGGGTCTTCAAGAAGAAGGAATCTGCCTCAGGTGTTGAAGATGCTAGGTACAAGGCACGTTTGGTTGCAAAGGGCTACAGTCAGGTACAAGGAATTGATTTTAATGATGTTTTTTCACCTGTTGTTAAGCATAGTTCTATTCGTGTCCTACTTGCTTTAGTTGCTATGCATGATTTGGAGTTGGAGCAACTTGATGTGAAAACAGCATTCTTGCATGGTGAACTAGAAGAACAGATTTATATGCATCAACCTGAAGGGTTTGTTATTGAAGATAAAGAGGACCATGTATGCTTGTTGAAGAAGTCCCTATATGGTTTAAAACAGTCTCCTAGACAGTGGTATAAAAGGTTTGATTCAGTTATGGCTAGGTTTGGATACTCCAGGTGTCAATATGACTGTTGTGTTTATTTCAGAAACCTCTCTGATGGGTCATTCATATATTTGTTGCTTTATGTTGATGATATGTTGATTGCAGCAAAAGATAGGAATGAGGTCAATAAGTTGAAGGAACAATTAAGTTCTGAATTTGAGATGAAAGATTTGGGGGCAGCAAGGAAGATCCTTGGTATGGAGATCAAGAGGGATAGAAAAGCAGGGAAGCTGTGGCTATCTCAACAAAAGTACACTGAGAAGGTATTGAATCGTTTTGGCATGAAAGATGCCAAACCTGTAACTACTCCTCTTGCATCTCATTTTAGACTTTCAACTGCTCTATCACCTAAGACAGATGAAGAGGTGGAGTACATGTCACGTGTTCCATACTCTAGTGCAGTTGGCTCCGTTATGTATGCTATGGTTTGCACTCGTCCTGACATTTCACAAGCTGTCAGTGTGGTGAGCAGATATTTGTCATGTCCAGGTAAAGCTCATTGGGAAGCAGTGAAGTGGATACTTAGGTACTTGAAAGGGACCTCTGGTATTTGTTTGGAGTTTGGGAGGAATGGTGATAATTTATCTGGTTATGTTGATTCAGATTATGCAGGTGATCTTGACAAGAGGAGGTCACTCACAGGCTATGTATTTACTCTTGGAGGAAGTACGGTTAGTTGGAAAGCTACTTTACAGGCTACAGTTGCATTATCTACTACTGAAGCAGAGTATATGGCAGTGACTGAGGCAATTAAAGAAGCTATTTGGCTTAGAGGTTTGTTGGGAGAACTCAGCATGGATCATGGGGTGACTGTTGTCCATTGTGATAGCCAGAGTGCTATTCACTTGACTAAAGATTCAATGTATCATGAGAGGACAAAGCACATTGATGTTCGGTATCATTTCATAAAAGAGATAATTGCTCAAGGTAATATTCAAGTGTTGAAGATTGGTACTGAAGACAATCCAGCTGATATGTTGACTAAGCCTTTATGTGTTGGTAAGTTCGAGCATTGCTTGAACTTACTTGGTGTTTGTCATGTTTGAGTTCAGCCCTTTGGAGGGCTATTGGAGAAGATGAAGATATTAGCTATTTGTTTATCTGTTGGAGGAGAATTCAAGCCAAGGTGGAGATTTGTTAAGTTTGTCTCGAATTCTTGACCCGTTTTGAAGATTGACCCGATCCGTTTTGAAGATTGACCCGATGGGTCGAACCGCTATCTGGAGTATATATATAATGTACTGTTGCTTGTTGAGAGTCATTGTAGTCTAGGGTTTTCACGAAGCTAGGGTTTCAGGGCGAGTTCTTCCTCGCCGCTGTTAGGGTGTAATCTCTCTTCTGCATAGTGAATCATCTTCTTCTTCGCCCGAGGACGTAGCACACCACCCTGGTGTGTGAACCTCGTTAAATCTCTGTGTCGTACGGATCTATTGTCTCCCTTTATTCGTATTTCTTGGTGTTTGTTCTAACACTCCTCTACATAGGAAGAGACCATAGACTTTGTCTGAACCATTACCACCTATGGTTGTATTATAGAATTTGGGGTGAGAGGTAACATTAGCATTAGACGATAGATTAGAAAGAAGGAGGTTAAGATTGGCTAGATATCTGGTGCTATTTGTGGTATAAGGAACCCCTGAAGGACCCGTACAGGAGTAGCCCACAGGATCAGCGGTGATACTACTCAACACGAGCAAGAGCATGCAAGAGAAAAGCACAAGTTGTGTATAAGCCATCACTTGCAGAGATTGTCCTGAATATGAAAGAACTGGTTTGGAGTTGCAGAGGTTTTTAAATAAGGGATTTTCTTCATGACCCTATGGATCTGGAAAGAAGATTATTTTGGAGAAAACATTATCAGTTTTGTGTGATCATATACATGCTAATTCAAAAAGTGGTAGGCCCATGGATTCACCATTTCGTGTGATCACATACATGCACCAGTTTAACAAAAAAAAAAACATACATGCACTAAATTTTGTGCATGGCCCACCATCGACTAGACATGCTAATTCCAAAATAAGGGTCCATGGATACCCAATTTTCTCTGTTTGCAAAGAAAATTGGGACCCTTTTTGATTTGGTCAGAAAGAGATCACAAGGTTGGAAATCTTGTTTCTTTTCGGTGTTCAGTCGTTTTCAACTTTTATGAAAAGTGGAAAATGAATCAATGATTCAAGAGAGGGAGGGGCCATGGATACTCAATTTCCTCGAGGACCATAACTTTTTTCCCAGTCCAAAAGAGAACTATGACGGATACACCTCAACAAACAGGCCACGTCTTTCCTAGAGGACAAGCGAAGAACGACTACGTCAAGTTTCAATCTGTCGTATTATACTCATAATTTTTAGGACTCCATGTTTCGGACCTCCGCTTAATTTCATTCAAGCTTCATTTTGGTCATAGAGAGATCATTCAGGTTTAGATTCATAAGTGGTGACAATTGTCTTATGAAGACATATTTTTACTACGGCTCAGGTGGGTTCCCTTAACCAAGCCATTGCTTATAAGTCGTCAGCTCAATCTTGAATAGGCATGTGGTTAGAGCTTTGGTCTTCTCCCATTGATTGGGGGCTTATGGTTTAATGTTCTATTTCACTCCCGATGGGAATTCTTTTCACCCTTCCCTAATGGGTACTACTTCACTATCAACACCTAGTAGTATTTAGACTTGCAAGGTGGTCCTTGATGATTCACACGGGATTCCACGTGCCCCATGTTACTCTGGTCAGAGCGTAAACTATTGATACTTTCGGCTACTGGACTCACAACGAAAGTAATAATTTAATATTGAAAGTCAATAGTCGAATGTGGAGATTTATAGTTACTTAGGTATATTTTTTTTTACAACTAATTTTGAGATTGAATTTTACTAAGTCCCCAATAAGCGAGTATTATAGTCAAAATTTTGGCAAAGCTATAGGGTGTGGGGACTTATTGTGCTTTCAAAGATGGAATAGGAGAAGATCTTGGTAGTTCTCGCGTGGAGAGGGAGATGAAATGATCTCAGGCTCTCACATGAAAGGAGAAATCGTTAAGGTTCCACGTGAAAGGTGGAAGTAATAATCCTATATCAAAAGTGGATAGTTCGATGTAAAGACTTTTAGCTAGTTAGACACCCTTTCCTTAATAACTAGCCTTTTGAGGATGAACTCTAACCAAGTCCCCAACAAAATAATAAACTCTTGTAGCATTAGTTATCTGTAACATTCATCGGTTGGTTGTGTTCTATCTTTGGTTATTACAAATTATATATATATATATATATTCCTCTAAAAGATCGTTTGTATTAAAGAACGAAAAGAAAAAATATATAGAGAAATTGGCAAAATCACAAACTAAAAACACCGAGAGTATCAATATAAGTAATATGCTACACTCGACGTAAGTTGATATACTACCAGTTCACTTCAATGTCTACTTCACGAGGACCATAACGTGGAATCCAATGTATCCAAATGTTGTGGAATCCATAAATTTACCTCTTATGATCTTTATTGAAATCGTACATTACAAAGCCATTACTTAATAAGGAAAAAATATCGTTTCCTCGCAAAGGGGTGGAGAAAATATCACTTTGCCCCCCTAGCTAGATCCATGTACACTTTCATTAATTGGTCCTTGTGTTGGTTCAGTGGCCACATGAACAATTAGATAGCTATCCCCAGGTCAAAAAAAAAAAAAAAAAAAAAAAAAAACAAAAAAAAAAAAACAAAAAAACAAAAAAACAAAAACAAAAACAAAAACAAACAAAACAAACAAAAAACACTAGCACAAAATTTAGCTTCTTGTTCACTGACTAAGTAACTCAAGTCTGGTAAAACAAAGCATCCATGTGATATCAGACAACTTGTAGTAAATGTTCTTCCTTCACCAGCACTATCGACCAGATAAGTCAGTAATTGACATTTTATTTATGGAATTTTTTTCTGACTTTCTTGTGGATAGACCTAATTTTGTTACCCTTGAATCATCTGTGGAAAATTCCCCTAAATGAATTGAGCTACCCATTACAAAGGCTGCCGATGAAGGCAATGGGAGAGATGCAGAGTAACTATTGAGCATGTTAACAACAGTGGCCATGGATGGTCTGTTAGATGCACTTTCTTGAACACATAATATTCCAATGTGAATGCACCTAATCACTTCAGACCTGTCATAATTTTCTCCCAAAGTTGGATCTATCAATTCTGAAGCTGTACCGTCTGTCCATTTTTTCCATGCCTACAACAATATATCAACAACATACACATTTTAATTAAAAATCTAATTGAATTTTCATATCATTTCAAGAATTATAAGTATTCTTACTTACATAGCTGAGAAGGCCACCTTCCATGCTCCCATCTGATTGATCTAAATTGCTGCTTCTTTGACCGCTCACTATCTCTAGTAGTAAGACTCCAAAACTAAACACGTCTGTCTTAACTGAGACTTGCCCTTGAAGTATGTACTCTGGTGCCATATATCCACTGCATTCCATCTCAGTATAATTAATTAGTTTCAAGTTAAAGGAATATAATTAAAATAAAAATGCCCATTCAAATTTTAGTTCACTCACTTTACTACTAACAAGATAGATTTTTTTTTTTTTTTAAACAACAGGTATAATCAAAAGGGTTTCTAGGGCTTGAACTTACTATGTTCCAACAATCCTATTAGTATTGGCTCGAGATTGGTCAACTACAAAGAGCCTTGCCATGCCAAAATCTGCAATTTTTGGATTCATCTCCTCATCTAACAAAATATTGCCAGCTTTTAGATCTCGATGAATAATCTTTAATCGAGAATCTTCATGAAGATAAAGAAGCCCTCGAGCAATGCCTTCAATGATTTTGAAACGTTCTTCCCAAACCAATTGTGACCGTTGGATTGGATCTATATATACATGATTCCAAAAGATTTATCAAATTAAGATTCAAATTATGAAATATTTGCTACTACGTATACTACAAACAAGGAAGCATGCTTCAAGATTACTAGAAAGGTGGACGATTGAATTTGAAAGGTAAAACTTACATAACAAAAAATTTCGTTTTAGTAAGAAGAAAAGTGCACCTATAAAAAAAACTTGAGGTACTTTTCTCCTATAAAAAAAATCTGAATTTCTAGGTGTTCATATTTCACTCATAAATATGAAGGTAATTTTATTTGCCTAGAAACCCAAAAAGATTCAAGTTCAAAGAAAAGAGGAATAAGAGTCAAACCAAAAATAAAGTGATCAAGACTTTTATTTGGCACAAATTCATAGATGAGCAGTTTCTCTTCTTCTTTTATGCAGAAGCCAAGGATCCTAACAAGATTCCTGTGCTGCAACTTGGCTGCTAATTTAACCTCATTCTTAAACTCTATTTCACCCTGTTCAGAAGTTTTTGAGAGCCTCTTCACAGCCACCGTTTGTCCATCCAAAAGAATACCCTGAATATATATATATACACAATATAAATTAGAAGATACAAGAAATTGTAATTTCATCAATGCTTATTTTAATTACCTTCAAGTATTTGAAACCTAACACTACATACATAATGAGAAAGATTTGATACCTTGTAAACAGTTCCAAATCCTCCTTGTCCGAGCTTATTTTCATCAGAGAAATTATCTGTGGCAGCTTTTATTGTCTCCAAGTTGAATAGTAAGGAGTCAACCCATGTCATGTCATTATGGTAATCTTCATCTAAACAGAATATATAAGTCTAATAAGTAAATATTTCTTAACCAGCAGCATTTCAATGAATATGGATGGACTCTCAAGTGTTATATATAAATTACATTTACTGTTTCAATACAAAATTTTCATGTTTGTTATGGATTATGGATACCTTATTGAATTTTGGAAGTACTAGATTATGATCCACTTATTGTTTCGTAAAATAAAAAAAAATTAAAAAAATCTCTAAACATAAATCAAAATTTATGCCTATTTACAATTCTAGAAACGACTTTGATAAAACAAGTGACTTGTTTCGTCATTTCTAGAAGTGAATTTAAGAGGAAAAAAAAAAAAAAAAGGCTGTTGTACCAGCTAAATCTGTCAACTATTTCAACCTAAAAAGAGGCAACCAAACTCTCTCTCCCTTTTGGGCATGATACTATTGGGTTTTTTAGTGGCATTATTTTTGCAAAAAACGTTTCGAGAAACAGGCTTAGCAAACAAGAAAAAATCCGTTTTTCGAATATGTGAAAAGCCGTTTTTGCTATTTCTAAAATCGTTATCAAACGGTGCCCAAATATTACAACAATAATCACAATAATAGATAAATTTCTCGCTTCAAATGCATTAGAGCATTAGATAAATGGGCAAAGCCTGACTCATTAAGCAAATAAAAAGAGCCTTTCTTAGCTATAGTGGGTTTGGACAAGTTGTTGAATACATAATTTTTAATTTGGATTTTTATACTTATATATGTTTCTTGTGGAAAAAGGGCACTGAACTAGAATTTTAAACTAGATTATGTGAGCAGCATATTCACGCAAAATTTGATCGTGATGGAGCTACGATGCTGCAGTTATACATTTGGATTGTGTCAAGGGATAGAGTTTCCCATAAAACAAGAAACTAATAAATAAAAGCAATTAATTAAGCAATAAGGTATATTTCTAATTTCTGTATTTTACAAAGACTCCGTCTGGCTATATAAGTGTAGCTTTTTTTTGGCTAAGTGTAACTGGGTAAGGAAGAGAAGCAAAAGAAGTAAAGTGGAATTGGTTTTAAATAGAAAAAGAAAACAGAATTGGTTTTAAATAGAAAAAGAAAACTTCTGTAATCATGATTGTTAAAACTATTTATTTTCTTTCTATAAATTCAAGGAAGTTGGATTATGTGTGCAATTTTATTATACAAACAGATTTGAAATGTTTTGGAGTTAGATACACTACTGATTACAAAAATTGTCATTTAATTTTGTATATTAAAATATTTTCTTTTCCATTAAATCCAGATCTCCATACCTAAGCTGAGCTAATTTAATAATTTTATACAGGATTTCTAGAAGATGGTATTGATTTTGGAAAGGTTTAAACCCCCAGGATGTTCAACCTAAGAACTGTATTTCAATTCCTATAGTAACTAATTCACAAATTCATGATATATAAAATTTCCTAGACATGGTGCTTCAATGAATTTTGAATGAACAAGAAAATTATTAGCCAGACTTTCTTACCAAGTTTGAGCTTCCTCTTTTGAAGACGTCGATAGAAGTTGGAGATGATTACGATTATAATAAATGTCGCAACATTAATAATAACAAGGACAATGATAGTTATTGATTTTCTCCTATTACCTCCATTATTACCTGTATAAATCAAAATAAAATTTTATGTTAGTTTAATCTTTTTTTCAATGCCATTATTTTTTTAGATCACTAAGGACTGTTTCAGTATGATTTTTATTTCAATTTTATGGGATCAAAAATTGAAATTCTGATTTTTGATATAATTGTTTTTACCTTATTTATGACCAGTCGAAATCAATTTCATCAAATAATGAATAGCTGGAGTCCACATCATAATCAACTACAACAAACTTCCTTTTGAGGATGTGGGAATTCTATTAAACATTAACCACTTACCGTTTGCCATCTCGCTCTCTCCCTCTCTCTCTCTCTCTCTCTCTCTCTTCATTTTTTATCTACTCCCCTCTCATTAATTATCCGACTTTCATTAGTATATGTATCGAAAAAAAAAAAAAACTGGTATATAATTTGGTATCATCCTCAGTCAAATCACCATATCATCATGACATCATATCACCAAGAGATCACAAAAGTGCATATCATCACATCGATATGATACAAATACCAGTTCCGATAACAGTTGTGAGAGGGTACCTGGTATCAGTACTGATATTGATCTTGGATCGATAGCATCTTCATCCGATACCAACATTTTTTTTTTTTAATTAAAAAAAAAATGATACAAGAAAAAAGGGCTGTGATCTGAAAACAATGACAAGATAGGCAGATCTCCCCTCCTATGGGAGAGTCGTTTGCAAAGAAAAATCACGAAAAAACAAAGCCAATCTGAAAAGATACTAAGCCAAAGGATTAAATACATTTCAGGACTCAACCAATCACTATTGTGACCAAAGGCTTGTGCTATGGAATGCTAATAAATATTAAAATTTACCCAAAAAAATATATAATAATTGAAAAACCATGTGATGCTAAATAAATGAAGAAGAAGAGAAGTTGAATTAAAAATAACAAAGGACCGTTGAAAAAAATAGAAGTAGAGGATAAGAAAGTTTGAGCTGAAGACAGAAGAACACAGGCAGTTGAGAGCTGCTTTGGTATCCTGTTGGTATCGGCTGAAATGATATTGATACTTGATAGATTTGAATCAGGCATTAATATTGGATCAGGGATAAAATAGTCAAAAAAATTTTATTCTTTTATGAAAAATAAAAGCAAACGTAATCGATGTAAATTGATTCAATCCGATCTAAATATAATACCAATACCAATACGAATACCATAAGGATAACTAAAATCCTTGATCCGGACCTCAATAGGTAAGGACTTGTTTCAATATTGAAATTGAAAACAATTTTAATCTTTTCTTTGGTCTACTTGAAAAAAAAAGTGGGAGAAGGGGGAGGGTAAACATTTGATTTGACAACTTTAAATAAAATAAAAATAAAATTACTCTATTTCTCTATCAATACCATCAAAGAAATATAGAGAATTTACATTAAGGAATTGAACTACCAAGTGGAATTTTTATTCTTCAAATATTTCAGATTGATGCAATCAAAACAATTTCAATTTCTTGACAAAAAATTTACTCCTTGACTATTCATGAAATCAATCTGAAATTGAAATTGAAATCAATACCAAGTCAGCCCTAAATTTTAATTTAGAATGAGAAATTGATTAATTCCAGCACAGACAGATTCAATCTTGTGGGTAAGGCTTTGGCTTAAACATATCCAATTAATGGAAACAGTACTGAAATCTAGCTAGAATAAAATTTCATTATTACAAAATCAAGAGACATACCAGTAGCAGTGACCGTTGTATTGGTGGATGGAGCAATTGCAGGAGTTGTAGATGGTTGATAGAAAGGACTATTGAACTCATACCTTACATTACAACTTGGTTTAAGAATCCTCCCACCTTGTTTCGGATACAATAACCTTGGAATATCAAGATTAACACTCCCAATTAAGCAAGAATTGCACTCAGTAGGAGTTATATCAGGGTTACACTGCACTAACCCATAGAGATTATCAAACCCTGAATAGTAGCTCACTTGACCTGAAGCATAATACTTGGGAGTAGTAGTAGAAGCAACATAAACAGATTGATTCACTAGCCGATGAAGCAAATTTCCCACTGTGGTGTTATACTGATCCAACTTGGTTAAGTTATTTGGAGCAGGAGCATAACGAAATGGTTCTTGTTCTAAAATTGAGAAGAAGGATTCATTTGAGTAACGTAACATACAATTATCATACCAAGCTACTGCTGCAGTCATGTTGGGACAAACTGATTTGATACCGGTACCAGCGGTTTCGACGCAGGTCTGACAATCTTTGACTGTGATATCACCTCTACATAGGAACTGACCATAGACTTTGTCTGAGCCATTACCGGTGGTGGTGTTATAGAATCCGGTACCAGAGGTAGCATTAGAATTAGAGGAGAGAGAAAGGAGAAGGAGGTTGAGATTGGCTAGGTATTTGCTGCTATTTGTGGTTTGATTATCTAATGAAAGATAAGTACATGAGTAGGCAACGGCTTGGGCAGTGATGCTGCCCGACATGAGCAAGAAGAGAGTGCAAGAGATGAGAAGCATGAGTTGTGTATAAGCCATCACTAGTAGAGAAGGTCTTGGAGATGGACCAACTACTTTGGTGTTGGAGAGGTCTTTTAAATAAGGGATTTTCTTGGTATACATTGACCCATTCAATGATTCAATTCATGACTTGTTTAGCCCGGGCAGCGGTAGTAGGCGCCTTTTGTCTACTCCACACCCAAGACTAGATATGCTAATTTAATGGAGAGCGGTACTAGGTGCCTTTTGAAAATCATTAGAGTTGTGGAGTAAATTTTATTCTTGACGGAGTTATTATTTTGTCATAAAAATAATATTATTAGTAACAGTTCCAAAAAGGTAACCTTATAAGTGAAAATACGCATGTAATTAAACTTTTTTAAGGTTATGTTTGATTTCAAGGGAATTTAAAAGAAATAGAAATGACTGTTTTTCAAACTTAAAAGAAGCTTTCTAATTAAAATTTTTACTATATTTATCAATGAAACAAACGTTTTACAATTCATAGCAACGAATATTGGAGGAAAACTAAAGTGAAAATTATATCGAAATATGAAGTGATTTGGAGTTAATGATACAATTACATGGAGTAATTTAGTGATTACAAAAATTCCTTTTTAAGTTTGAAAATTTTAATTCCTTTTGCAACTAAAATAAGTGTAAGAAAATTTAAACAACAGAATTTACTATCTTAAGAAAAGAAAAGAATAAAAAAAGAACACGTTGGTTGTTTTAGATGTTGGAAAAAAAAATTCAATTAATTAAGGAAGAGATAATAACAAAAATCAGTAATTTATTTTTATTTACAAAATTATTTTGCTTCTAATTAAATCTAAGCATAATAATCTTGTAGAATAAATTAACTATGTTGGGTGATATAATGTCTTGTATTCCGTCATTTACAAAAATGGATTTATGTTAGAATATCTTGATCGAAAGTCTCATGCCCTAAAAAAAATAGGCCCACCTTGTGCGTTAATCATCATTAGGAGACGTAGAATTCTCCATTCTCCTCAGGTCCTTTTCAATGGTCTTCCAATAAGTCTCTCATCATTAGTTTCCAATGTATAATTTAATCTTACCTTTTAACTTTTAAATTCCACAATTGGGCTTGAGTCAATCCAAACTTCACGGGTGTATCTCAATTTAAAAAAAATAAAATAAAATTCCACAATTGGGCTTGAGTCAATCCAAACTTCACGGGTGCATCTCAATTTAAATAAATTAAAACAAAAAAGAAAAAAAGGAGGAAGTCCCTCTTCCTTTGTTTTCCTCTTAGTGCGGTCCTCTCAGTCAAGAAGTTAGAAAGTCACCATCCCATGCCCCATAAAACAATAACCTCCTGAAACTAATTCGTTAGAAAGTCACCACCCCATGCCCCATAAAACAATAACCTTCTGAAACTAATTCTTCTGTCTTAATTCATTATTTCCCAAGACTTCTGAGTCTTCCTTATAAGCCAAATGAGGTCAACTGCCCATTTTGTATCTATGGTCTCATGGAATTATTACATCGAAGTGTCCAAAACATAGCCATCTTTATTGACTTTTAATTTCCTCTAATTGCTCAGTTAGGTTCTCTTATCGTTTCTCACATCAGTCTATCCACCAATAACACACCAAAAGAAATTAGTCCTCCAGCAAGAGGTCTTGAATCCCCCTCCCCCAATTGCTGCCTCCGTCCAATGAGGATCATTTTCAAATTAATTATATGAGTAGTTTAAAGAAGATAAGGTTATAAAATAATTTCATAGTTGATGTTAATAAAAGAAAGGGTAATTTACAATGCGACCCCCTGGAGAATGTCAATATTAGAGGGACACCCCCTCTCTTTCATCAAATTAAACTCGGACCCCCTACCGTTAGTCACGGTTAAGGAATATGCCTTTTATGCTAATGTCAGCAATAATATTTTATTTAAAATACCAAAATGCCCTTATTAAATATGAAATACCTAAATTACCCTTATAATAAGTTACTATTTCTTTCCCATTTCACTGAGGATCGTTCAAAGCTGCGACGACGGACGGTGACCCGTACACTTCTCGCTTCCACCGATCGCCCTCTCACCAAGCTCGATCATCCCGGCGTTCTCCTCATCTCTTCCGATGGGTTCCTGCTTCCCAATCTTCAACTCCAGCAGAAACAGATTGTTGCTCATGGGATGGCGTCACTTGCAACGTCACCACTGGTTACGTGATTGGTCTCGACTTGAGCTCTGATCCCTACTCGTTCAGTTACAAGCTTTCAGGACCTATCTATTCCAACAGCAGCCTCTTTGGCCTCCATCATCTCCAAAGGCTCAACCTTGCTTACAATGACTTCAAGTTGGCTCCTATCCCATCTGAGTTTGATCGTCTTCCAAGCTTGACACATCTCAACCTCTCCTATTCCAATTTCTCTGGTCAGATACCCTGGGAATTCTCACGCCTAACAAGGTTAGTTTCTCTTGATCTCTCCTACTTCTCTGATTATGCAAAACTGGAAAGACCAAACCTTAAGGAGTTGATCCAGAATCTGACATCTCTTGTGGAACTATACCTTGATGGTGTAGACCTCTCTAGTCCTAGTCCTAGTCCTAGTCCTACACAGGGAAGCAGCGATCATTGGTCTCAGGTCTTGCCGCAGTCACTTCCCAACCTCCGTGCATTGAGTTTGATTTACTGTGGTCTTTCAGGTCCCATTCACTCTTCTTTCTCGCAGCTTGTCTTCCTCGAGGAGCTCCGACTTGATGATAACTATAATCTTTCTTTTGAAGCACCCAAGTTCTTGCCCCTCAATTTCTCTCATTTGAAGACTCTTAGTCTAAGTTATTGTGCATTGTATGGAGAGTTCCCCAATAGTGTTTTTCAACTACCCAATCTTCGGATCCTTGATGTGTCAATGAATCTTCTCCTAAATGGTCAATTGCCAGATTTTCCACTTAACAATGCCTTTCAGTACATATCGCTCT
>NW_024868095.1:0-6466 GCF_013358625.1 Macadamia integrifolia
AAAAAAAAAGGAACAAAAGATTAAAAGTAGAGTCCCCTTAATAGTGCTTCAATGTTGGTCTCAAAATCAATAGCTTTCTTATTTAGAAAAGTAAGAAAGATCTCAAACGTTGAGGCTGTTGAGAATTTTTCAAAATCGAGAATTTAACGTGATTTCCAAGATTAGAGATCATCATGATCAACATGGAATGTGGATCTTCTTGGGATCGGTTGGGCTGATATGACCTTGAACTCAAGCTGGTTTAGGGGTGTCAAAACCTAGCTCTAACCAATAAAATCGACTAAAACCAACCAATAAAACTTGAACCGAATCAAATCGATCCTTATTGGATTGGTTTTGGACGAAGGTATGTTAGGACAGGTTGAAAACTGATCCAAATCGAACCGATCAATAACAAAACCAAAACCAAAACCAAACTGAATGAAACCAATTAAAAAAAAAAAAATGATTATGAGATTATAAATTGGTGAATTGACAATCCATTTTTACAATATTAGTGATAATATTTTTTATTGTAAGGGGAATTGTTACAAATTATTGAATATTAGGTTATGAATAGAAAAATTGATTTGTAAATTGTAACAATGCTTCCATTGATTTCCTTGTTGACTATACAAAACTAGTTGGATAGTTAAATGAATGCTTGGATAATAGGGTTCATTTTGTGATTTCTATTAGTTATCTTCTTAATAATTTATTATCCATTGGTTTCAACATTAATTACCTTTCCCTCACAACGATAAACCGTTATTTAATCATAAATTTAAAGTTTTTTTTTTTGTCAAAAATCGTGTCACTATAAGTTATGAATGTAAGATTTCATTATGGTTCATGCTCAATAATAAACCGATTTAAACTGGTATTAACCCGATATTGAAAAATTGAAATAAATCGAAACCAAACCGGACTAAAAAAGAAACCAATCGAAAACCGAAGTTCCTTAATGGATTGGTTTTGGTCTCCCTCATTCTTAGACCGAAACCAATTCAACCCGACCAAAACCAAACCGAACCGTCCGATTGACACCTCTAAGATGGTTGTTGAGGGAACTGTACATAGAAACAATTTTCCTAATTAATTTTTGTGATTTAAAATTATACTCATTACTGTTTCCACTAAGAAACACCTTATATATAGAAATCGAATCAAACTATTGCTTAAGATGCTTCCATCATAAACAAGCAACGGCCTTACTCTATTATTTACTCTAAAAGTGGGGTGTTAATATAGTACGCTATTTAAAGTTGATCTTGTTGCCCTTTCCATTAGGACATTGAGGTCTGGTCATAGGAAGAAGCTCTATTGGGGAAAAAGAGAAGAATGATAAGGGCATAATTGATAGTTTACTTGAGGTTATTTTGGTATTTAAAAAATATAACCCGTGTCATGTAGGGCAAAAATCAATGCCAAAAAGGTTAATCGCTTAAAATTTCTTACACACAACACACACTAATATCTAACTATTGTCAATTAGCCGGTTCAATCTAGTTTCGATCGATTTTTGGGTTAACCCGAAACAAAACCTAATAGGAAATTTTTCTGTCTCGGTCGTTCCAGTTTGGTATGGTTTCTTATCAGTTTTTTTGTTGTTTGTTTATGATCAATCTACTATTGGATTTGGTCCAGACTGATTTCAAGTATACATATGGAAAGTAATAGGGAAACTCCTGTGTTTTTTTGGGTCAATTCTAGCGTTTTCATTTTTTTGGGGGGAGAGAGAAGGAAGGAAGGAAGGAAGGGAGGGAGGGAGGGAGGGAGGGAGGGGAGGGTGCGTAGGGGGCTTTCTTCCTAAAACATGGAATTTATCAAGGGTGAGCTCAAGTTGTATCCATTTGCAGGGTCTAGACTCCTCGTACTCACGATTCATGAACACAAATCTAGATGTTTCCCAATTATGGCCTCTAATTCAACCTCACTCTCTTTGTTTCTCTCTGCACATTGATATGTAGGTGGCTTGACAAGGCGGCAATTGCAGAAGGCAAAGATTTAAATGGAAATGCAACCCACGGGGACAACCCTTGGAAAAAAGGGAAAATATATTCGAGGAGGTGACCTAGAGAGAAGGAATAGGCGGGGCCATTTTAATGACATAATCAAGAACACGAACTCAGTATAAACAAATGGTAAGAATCTTCAGTTGATGAATTGCCAGATAATAGAGTCGCATCTGGGGAATCACCAGCCTCTCTCATCTATTCACCTCTTTCTCCAACACTAAGTGAAATAGAAGCATCCCCATTTGAAGAATCTTCTGTTGACGAGGAAAAAATTTTCCGAACATATATGTCTGCGTTCGTATCCTTTGTCCACTCATGTCCTGTAGAGGAAGAAGCTAGATCAAATCTTGTTGCCCTTTCCATGCATTCTTCATAATGAGACAATAAAGATTGTGTTTGATATGCATTCTAGGTTGATAACACATTCTGAGACAATAAAAAATTTTCTGTCTCGCTCGTTCCAGTTTGGTATTGTTTTTTATCAGTTTTTTTGTTGTTTGTTTATGATCAATCTACTATTGGATTTGGTCCAGACTGATTTCAAGTATACATATGGAAAATAATAGGGAAACTCCTGTGTTTTTTTGGTCAAGTCTAGCGTTTTCATTTTTTGGGGTGGGGGAGGGTGCGTGGGGCTTTCTTCCTAAAACATGGAATTTATCAAGGGTGAGCTCAAGTTGTATCCATTTGCAGGGTCTAGACTCCTCATACTCACGATTCATCAACACAAATCTAGATGTTTCCCAATGATGGCCTCTAATTCAACCTCACTCTCTTTGTTTCGCTCTGCACATTGATATGTAGGTGGCTTGACAAGGCAGCAATTGCAGAAGACGAAGATTTAAATGGGAATGCAACCCACGGGGACAACCCTTGGAAAAAAGGGGAAATATATTCAAGGACGTGACCTAGAGAGAAGGAATAGCCGGGGCCATTTTAATGACATAATCAAGAACATGAATTCAGTATAAGAACACATATATCAACTGTAAAAGGAGGGGGTGTGGGAAACAAATGGTAAGAATCTTCAGTTGATGAATTGCCAAATAATAGAGTCGCATCTGGGGAATCACCAGCCTCTCTCATCTATTCACCTCTTTCTCTAACACTAAGTGAAATAGAAGCATCCCCATCTAAAGAATCTTCCGTTGACGAGGAAAATTTTTTCCGAACATATATGTTTGCGTTTGTATCCTTTGTCCACTCATGTCCTGTAGAGGAAGAAGCTAGATCAAATCTTGTTGCCCTTTCCATGAGGATATTGAGGTCTGGTCATAGGTATTCTCTTTTTTCATGAGAGAGAACATTTATGTAAGAACATGTCAGCATTTAAGGTATATTTCCTAACAGAGACTGATGGTAAGGGGTAAGGTGTCTCTCTAATAGTGATATTCTCGCGCTATGATTTTTCAAAAAAAAAAAAAAAAAAGCTCAATCTTGAACCGACTTCTTGTTACATCAAGTCTTTATTCAGAACAACAACTGTCTAGTACAGTTGGTGAGTTGGGGTATACAAAAAACCCATACTCACTAGGTCATCCTTTGCTTGTGCGCTTCTTGAAATCTTTGTAATAGAGCCCTAACTTCAATATCTTGAGCGCTTTCTGGAAATCTATAACTAATCAACCCAAGGAAAAAGAAAACAAGAGTTAAAAAGGAAAACCAAAGCCCAGCCAGCTTCCCCAGTTATTACCGGATGATCTACAAATGATATACCATGGTAGAGACTATTTAGTGAAGCAGCCCTAGATTGTATATTTTGATTCAGATCTATAAGAAAGGGAAGTGAGAACATTAGAATAAAAAACATATTGAGATATGAACTGAACAAGATGGTAGGGATAATGCTTAACTCTAAACTTCATTTATTGTTAAATAAAGATTGTGTTTGGTATGCATTCTAGGTTGATAACACATTCTGAGACAATAAAAATAGCATTTGGTATGAATTTTCGTTCTTGAATTACATAATGCATAATTAAGAATTAATATGGAATCATAAACTGGAACCTTTTCGTTCCCGTGTAAACGATTCAAACATTTGTCAACTTCGACCATCCTTGGGTCTTGGGGTCTTGAAAAGAAATGGCCTATATCTTCTAGATTTCGCCCCAACAAAACAATCCTTAAGAGATGCTAAACCCTCAAATATGTTTACGAGAGGAACAAAATTTGCTTCCTTCTTCTTAGGTGAAGGAGAAACTAGAAAACCCTAAATTCCTAAATAAATGATAACCACAAATAAGTGAGTACAGGTGAAAAGATTATTAATTGAATTTGGCAGTAACTACTAGCTTCACTAGAGAAAGCCCACATGCATGAGGGAAGTGGGAAAGATTTAAGCCTCATTTCAGTATTTAATTTCATTAGTTTTTCTGAGCCTCATCTTTCTTCATCAGGTGTATGTCAAGCAAATGGTGGCATGGTGATAAAGATTTAGGCTGTATTTGGTATGTATTATTGAAATATATTTTAGGTCAACAATGTATTATGAAATGCCGACAACAATATTTAGCGTTCAATTTTGGAGCCTAACATGTATCTTCGAGTAATTAAACAACTTACCGGCATGATTGAGTCACTCGAGAAGGTTCATATTATGTAACAAAAAAGGAGGGAGCTTGCACTATGTCAATCTTCTATTCTTTATAATGAGTTAAAATAATTAATTAAATTCAATGGTCACACTTAGTGAAGCAAAAAAAAATGAAATCAGGAGAGTGAATACTAGTGAGTAAAATTAAGATTATGATTAAGACATAAGTGGGAATATAATCTTACATGTCATCCATACATAAAGAGAGCATAGCATTATTACCCAAAAAGGGGAAGGGCTGACGCAGCTCAATAGTGGGCATTTCTTTTCCCTTAAAAAAATATATGAAGAATTCAAAAAAGCTTTAATTAAGTTATGTTTGTCAATTTAGTTCATCTTTAACAATTAAGCATGAAGTGACTGGCATAGGAAAAAGATCAAGTAATGCAAGGCGGAGTGATTGGGGAGTATTCTTTTTTCATTTTTTTTATTTTGAATGAAGGCATATGTTTATTATAAATAAAAGACACATAAAATCACCCTATCTTCATGGCATGATATTTGCATATAATTATTCATTACACCATAAGTATTCACTATTTTTTATATATTTTTCTTTTTTTCATTTTCTTTTTCCTTTTTCTTTTATCTATCCCGGTAGATGTATGTTGTTGAAATACAAGAAAGAATTACAATGACGAAAGATTTAAGCAACAAGAATAAGGCATTGGGGTAAACCAATATACTAGAAAAATTTATTTGGTATGTGAATATTTATCATAAGCCTTTAAGATTGCTATTGTATAGATCATATCATATTTTAATTTCAACCTTACACAGTTTGGTACATATAAAGTATATAGAGTAGATTTTAATTAACCCCAAGGGGTAGCTGAGTTGGCAATAGACATTCGGAAACGTGTGGTTCTAAGTTCGACTCTCTTACCTTCTTCAGGCCACATACAGGGACTGTTTAGCACTCTTCATTGCTTTCAGTAAAAAAATTTGTTTGCTATGTTGTTAGGTTTCATCAATACCTGTTTGCATTTTGTCTTGACAATGATTCCCCTGTTGTGTTTGGTAAACGAATATGAGAGATGGAAAGGGTATAATGAAAGATCAGAATGATAAGATTCCGATCATTATTACATCCACAAGTCAGTTCTATTTTCATACCCTTGTAGAACAAAAAACTATGTTGTGATGGTGGCCATTGTGATTGATAAGAAGAAGTTGGTCTACTACAAGACTGGAGGAGTAGCTGATCATAGACAGATTACTATAGCAACACAATGGGATTGTTTTAAAGATCTTATTTTTTTTTAGCAACCCAGTGTAGGAGGCAATGTTATGGGAATTATTGCTAGTTTTAAGAAGCAATATTGACAATAACAATACATATTTATTCGAATAAGAAATGTAAAAAAGAAAAAAAAAAAATTAATAGGGGTGTCAATTGATCGGTTTGGTCCAATTCAACCCAGCTGGATTAGTTTTGGTGTGAGATTAGATTAATTTGAAACCAATCCAATAAGAAAATATAGGTTTTGGATAATTTCGGTTTTGGTCCAATATGAATTTGGCTCGATGTTGTTTTCACTTTTCAGGTTTGTGTGGATTTGGTTTGAGCACTTTCAACTTTCAATATTCAACACTGTCAAAAGGCTAAAAACATCAAATTTTTAAGTATGAATTGATGGAAAATGTAATACTTCAATTCTCAATTCAATTTCTATGAATTGATGGTAAAGGTGTCAAATTGAAACTAGGATCGAAAAATTGAATCTGAAATCAAATTGAATAAGCTAAATCAAACAAAAGGAATTTGGTTTCAACTCGGTTCTGTATGAACAGAATTCAGTTCAATTCTTTTTTATTCCAACATAGGAACTAAATTCCAGAAACGAAACTAAACCGAATTTCGATATTAGTA
>NW_024868095.1:6493-10811 GCF_013358625.1 Macadamia integrifolia
AAAAAAGATATTAAAATCTTATAGTATACTAATATATTAAAGTATTTATTACTGATATTAATTAATATTATAGAACAACATATATTATATAGTATATGGATTGAATACAGGAATCGAACCATGTAATAAATTTTGGAGCAAAATAAGAATCGAATCAAGTGGGTTTGGTTTGAGTATTGAGTTTCAAAACTGATTTAGTTTTAAAATGAGATAATTTATATTCAGTTTTTTAATTTTTTTTTCCGATTTAGTTTTCTATCAGATGTGGTCAGTTCAGTGCGGTTTGATCTTCAGTCGGTGCCATGATACCCAAACTCGAAGCCGGTTCGATAAGTTCGGTTCAGTCCAGATTTTGGGTCAGTTTGGCCAATTCAGATTAAGTTTGACATCCTTTAAAAAATAAGATGAACGCCATAGTGTTGTGTCTATGCCCTTGGAGACTATCTATTTGGGGGATAGGAGACAAGAAGCTTATACCCCTCCCAAAGTCTAAAAACATGGAATCGAGATCCAGATTAGAAGTATTAACTATAACTCATACACCATTTTAGGCGAAATGAACAATCCTTGGTTGTGCTGCCCCTGCGTCTAAACACAGAGAGCAGAAAATGATGCTCCAACCCTGTGATACCTAAAAAAAAATCCCTTGTTTATGCCCATGTATGTCTCCTCATTGGCCCCGCACTAGTACAAGGGCCACGTGACTAGGGAGCATTCTTTTCCCCATCATTTTATCATGAGTGAAGGCATGTTTTTATTATGAATGAAAGCCACACAAAATCACAATCCCTTCATGGCATGAAATTTGTTTATAATAACTCATTACTCCATAAGTATTCACTATATTCCATACACCATTTATGTTTCTTTTATCTATCAATCTAGATGTATGTCGTTGAAATACAAGAAGGAATTACAATGACGGAAATTCTAAGCAACAAGATTGAGGCATTGGAGGAAACCAATATCCTATAAAAATTTATTTGGTATGTGAATATGTATCATAAACCTTTTAATATTGCTCTTTCATAGATCATATCATATTTTTATTTCAACTTTATGCATATAAAGTAAATAGATTAGATTTTAATTGGTGAAAAAAATAGTTACTTAGAACATAATTTTTGTGCTAAGGTTACCTAATCAGAGGGTGGGATACAAATTCATTTAGCAGGGGCTCAGATTCTATGCGAATTGGATTTAAAGGGTGCTGTTCTTTCATTTTCAGACCAGTGGATAATCTTGCAAGAGAAAATTAGGCACCAAAGTTTATGGTGTTTGCAACCTTACCTGGTTACACTTATTATCCAGTACCATAGGATTTTTTTACTCCTATTGGCATTGTCTCTCTACTTCCCATTATAAATCTATGATCTACATATTGGAGCCATGCATAAGTTCTCAGGCCCATGGAACATGGAAAAAAAAAATGCAATACTTTTATAAATATTATGTTATATTATTGTTTCTAATGATCGAAATAACATAATTTTATTTCTTTGCCTGCTCTTTTTTGGGGTTTTTGCTATGTTTTTATTAATAAATGATGAGCAATGAGACGATATCCTGAAAGAAAGACTAGTATGAACACCTACTACAGCCCATTATATTTAATTTGAATAAGGTGGTGAAGAAGAGACTAAACAATAGTAATTTTTTTCCTCCGTCTTAGTTTCTCTTTGGTTTGATTTATATTTATATTTATCTAACCTATTTCTATTTTTATTTATTACAAATCAAAATAAATCACAAATCACAAATGGTTGAAAAGCTATTTGTAATTTGTGACCATAAATCATTTCTTTTGATTTGTGCCCTTGCTTTTAATTATCACGTGGAGTAATGGTTTAAAATAGAGGGTAAAAAGGTCTTTTGATCTTTATAAAATGAAAATATAATTAAAACTCTTTTGATTCTTACTTATTTAACAAAAATCATTAATGAAAACCATTTTTATATTTTTAGAAAAATGGTTTTTTAACTACTTGACAAAAATGGTTTTTTGTGAGAAATAGTTTGGCATCTCTATGTGCAAAGGGGCCAAGGGGCTTGGATTTCTAATTACAAAACAAATGACTACTTTACCCCTCCATATTAGGACTTTAAGCACGTGCTCATTAAAGTTCAGTGCAAAAATAACTGAAAATCAATTTTGATAAATGATTTTTGATCTCTTTTTTATTTTTGTGTTTTATCCATTTTTTTTTTTAAATAGATACTGATGCGGTAAAAATTGACCGGATGATCTTCCCTGTAGCTCTTGGTGCTTTAGCCGACCTGCACAGAAGAGATGACAGGGGTGAGCCGGGCTGACCCGACGGGGGACTCTCCGATGCCTAAGTCAGATCTTTCCATAACAGATGCTCAAGAAAGTTTTTCCAGTAAAATGAGTGATTGATCCCTCCCCTATGATGGAGGCTTAGGAGTGATTGATCCCTTCCCTATGATGGAGGCTTACCTTGGTATTTATAGGCTACTGATGGAGAGAGGAGGGGCATTTGTGGAGAGTCCAGTTTAGGCATAGAGTCCTTGAGGGGAGTGGCATTATGATTCTGGGAATATTCTAGGTTCCAGGTCATATTCTAGGAATATTCTCCATTGATCTCGGAGGTGCAAGTCGTGAGAGGGGTGGACGCCTCTGATGACGTGTAGTGGATAGAGTCCTACCACCCCATGATTAGGGATCACGTCCTTTGAATGTTGGAGTAAATGTGTGCACGTTTTCGGGTGCATTACTTGACTGTATCGAGCCGAGGTGACAGGTTGGTCGAGCCGAGGTGACTGGTAGCACGGCCTGATGGAGGGCCGAGGTGGCAGCAAGGTCTGATGGAGGGCCGAGGTGGCAGCACAGCCTGATGAGATGCCAAGGTGGCATCACGGCCTTATGGAGGGCCGAGGTGGCAGAGCAACCTGATAGAGGACCAAGGTGGAAGCACGGCCTGATGAAGGGCCGAGGCGGCAGCACGGCCTGATGGAGGGCCTAGGAGGCAGCACGGCCTGATGGAGGGCCTAGGAGGCAGCACGGCCTGATGGAGGGCCGAGGTGGCAGTACGGCCTGATGGAGGGCCGAGGTAGTGGGTCAGTTCTGTTCAGGTTTGCATACACGCTTCAACCGTGCTGAGGAAGGGGACATATTTTGCCTCATCAGATACAAACTTCATAAATGATATCAAATGCAGCCAAAGCCATTTGTGTGAACAAAAATAAAAAATAAAAAATGATACAAAAGAGGGTCTTATTCTTTCCTCTCCGCCATTGCCCAATGATTTCTCCCATTATCCGAACCCCTACTATTTCACCTAAGATCTCTTGGTTCACTATGTAATATATCCCAAATTTTGATTTACTTCTTTATTTTTAAAGTTTGAAATTGAATCAATAAATTTAAGGTTAGGGGTTTTAGTTGACTTCCATGGCTTGTATGAGAGGCTCTGTTTTCAGCTCAGATTGTTGCATTTTGATTGTAATGAAAGAATTTTCAGAGCTGAATTTGGAACCTACAGAGTGACAATATGATGGTAGTAGTGTTTTGAGTGGACACATTCCTATCTTTCCTTTGCTTCGAGAGGTTTAAACTTAAAGAAATTTTCTGGGTTCATGAGTGGGCTTGGAGAGCACCATTTTAACAGTAGTTGCTCTCAACTCTGATTCTCAACTATGTACAGCGAATTGGAAGGGAAAAACTTCAAGCTGATACAGATTTAAATTTTAAGTTTATAACTTCTATTCTTGCTCCTACTGAAATGTGAAGATTGCTGTCACTTTTTGAATCAAAGTGATGGTCATTGGTTTGTAATACGCGATGGCAAGAGGGCTGATGCACTTGCTGGACTGGGGCGATGGACCAGTGTGATTGAAACAGTGAACGACCGATGGGTATGCAGGATTGGCTAGCAAAATGCTTGCAGTAGTGGGAAGGCTGTGATGCTCTGCAGCAGTCAAGGACAAGGAGTGTTGTAGCCAAGGATTAAAGTATCGGTATCGATCGTCGTATCAGTCGGTCAAAATTAAGATACGTATCGGATGGTATCGTATCGTATCGGAGATACGCTAAAGATACGCACATAAATGGATAGGGAACACATTTTTATACACTTTTGCATAAAAAAATAGTTAAAAAAAGCTATATATAACATGTAGAATGCATAAATACTTAAGTAGAGGGTATCGTATTGATAGACAAATATATTGAGTTGAAAATATTCAAAATGATGAGGTTTGAGTTTCTTACAGTTTTTTCTTTCCTCATTGCCATTGCCACTGTGATGAGTGCCGTGAAGAGTGTCGTGGTGGTTCAAATCCTTGGCTAGGACCTTCT
>NW_024868095.1:10831-69290 GCF_013358625.1 Macadamia integrifolia
AAAAAAAAAATGCAATACTTTTATAAATATTATGTTATATTATTGTTTCTAATGATCGAAATAATATAATTTTATTTCTTTACCTACTCTTTTTTGGGGTTTTTGCTATGTTTTTATTAATAAATGGTGAGCAATGAGGACGATATCCTGAAAGAAAGACTAATATGAACACCTAATACAGCGGCCCCATTATATTTAATTTGAATAAGGTGGTGAAGAAGAGACTAAACAATAGTAATTTTTTTCCTCCGTCTTAGTCTCTCTTTGGTTTGATTTATATTTATATTTATCTAACCTATTTCTATTTTATATGTATTTATTTTTATTTATTACAAATCAAAATAAATCACAAATCACAAATGGTTGAAAAGCTATTTGTAATTTGTGACCATAAATCATTTCTTTTGATTTGTGCCCTTGCTTTTAATTATGACGTGGAGTAATGGTTTAAAATAGAGGGTAAAAAGGTCTTTTGATCTTTATAAAATGAAAATATAATTAAAACTCTTTTGATTCTTACCTATTTAACAAAAATCATTAATGAAAACCATTTTTATATTTTTAGAAAAATAGTTTTTTAACTACTTGACAAAAATGGTTTTTTGTGAGAAATAGTTTGGCATCTCTATGTGCAAAGGGGCCAAGGGGCTTGGATTTCTAATTACAATACAAATGACTACTTTACCCCTCCATATTAGGACTTTAAGCACGTGCTCATTAAAGTTCAGTGCAAAAATAACTGAAAATCAATTTTGATAAATGATTCTTGATCTCTTTTTGATTTTTGTGTTTTATCCATTTTTTTTTTTTTAAATAGATACTGATGCGGTAAAAATTGACCGGATGATCTTCCCTGTAGCTCCTGGTGCTTTGGTCGACCTGCACAGAAGAGATGACAGGGAAGAGCCGGGCTGACCCAATGGGGGACTCTCCGATGCCTAAGTCAGATCTTTCCACAACAGATGCTCAAGAGAGTTTTTCTAGTAAAAAGAGTGATTGATCCTTTCCCTATGAAGGCTTAGGAGTGATTGATCCCTCCCCTATGATGGAGGCTTACCTTGGTATTTATAGGCTACTGATGTAGAGAGAAGGAGGGGCATTTGTGAAGAGTCCAGTTTAGGCATAGAGTCCATGAGGAGAGTGTCACTATGATTCTTGGAATATTCCAGGTTCCAGGTCATATTCTCCATTGATCTCGGAGGTGCAAGTAGGGGTGGACGCCTTTGATGACGTGTAGTGGATAGAGTTCTACTACCCCATGATCAGGGATCAAGTCCTTTGAATGTAGGAGTGGATGTGTGCACGTTTCTGGGTGCATTACTTGACTATGCCGAACCGAGGTGACTGGTAGCACGACCTGATGGAGGGCCAAGGTGGCAGGACAGCCTGATGAGATGCCAAGGTGGCATCATGGCTTGATGGAGGGCCGAGGTGGCAGTACGGCCTGATGGAGGGCCGAGGTAGTGGGTCAGTTCTGTTCAGGTTTGCATACACGCTTCAACCGTGCTGAGGAAGGGGACATATTTTGCCTCATCAGATAAAAACTTCATAAATGATATCAAATGCAGCCAAAGCCATTTGTGTGAACAAAAATAAAAAATAAAAAATTATACAAAATAGGGTCTTATTCTTTCCTCTCCGCCATTGCCCAATGATTTCTCCCATTATCCGAACCCCTACTATTTCACAAAGATCTCTTGGTTCACTACGTAATATATCCCAAATTTTGTTTTACTTCTTTATTTCTAGAGTTTGAAATTGAATCAATAAATTTAAGGTTAGGGGTTTTAGTTGACTTCTATGGCTCGTATGAGAGGCTCTGTTTTCAGCTCAGATTGTTGCATTTTTATTGTAATGAAAGAATTTTCAGTGACAATATGATGGTGGTATTGTTTGAGTGGACACATTCCTATCTTTCCTTTGTTTCGAGAGGTTTAAACTCAAGAAATTTTCTGGGTTCATGAGTGGGCTTGGAGAGCACCATTTTAACAGTAGTTGCTCTCAACTCTGATTCTCTACTATGTACAGCGAATTGGAAGGGAAAAACTTCAAGCTGATAGTTTAAGTTTATAACTTCTATTCTTGCTCCTACTGAAATGTGATGATTGCTGTCACTTTTTGAATCAAAGCGATGGTCATTGGTTTGTAATACGCGATGGCAAGAGGGCCGATGCACTTGCTGGACTGTGGCGATGGACCAGTGTGATTGAAACAGTGAACGACGGATGGGTATGCAGGATTGGCTAGCAGAATGCTTGCAGTAGTGGGAAGGTTGTGATAGTCAAGGACAAGGAGTGCTGTAGCAGTATTGAGCAAGTGGAGTACGTCCACTGCTTGAGTGCTGAAGCAGCCGTGAGGGTGATAGTGAGGTTTGATGGGACAGCCATGGCTTGCACTCATGGTTTTAAAACTCGTACAGTTTTCCTGGATCGATTAGGTGGTGGGTTGAAATCGTCTGTAATTCCGATCTCGTATAATTTTGTGTAATACCATCTTCAAGCGGTGACACGTGTATTGATACCAATACAATGGTCCAGATCTAGTACAACTAATAAAATATTAAATCAGTGAAGAGACATTTAAATCAGATCTAGACCATTGCATTGGTATCAATACACATGTCACCCCCTGAAGGTAGTATTTTACGGAATTGTACGAGATCGGAATTGCAGACGATTTTTTTCCATTAGATGGTATTTGGTTCGGTAAATCAAATGGTGTATGTATCCGATATGAATGTCAATCTTTTGATAGACATTCTTCTGAATTTTATTTTTTTCTGAAAAATCGTTTGGTTGCCTTAAGGCTAGTACATGTTTCTCACAGGTTGAGATATTGGCTTTCGTAGAGAACGACTTTTCGCTTTCTCCTTTTATACTAGATGGTAAAAAGGTTGCTCAAATTTGAGTTTAAGTGTTAAGGTAAACTCAGATTTGGAATACATTCTTTGTAATATGGTCATTCATGGGAAGTAGGATGTTCACTTATGAAGGTCATCCTAGTAGAACCAAACAACTCCAAAATTAAGAATTGTCATTTTAAAGAATGTCATCCCAAAGATTTACTGAACCAAACACCCCCTTATGGTATCGGCTAGGATCGGCCTTTTTTTTTTTTTTAATTAAAAAAATTTAGAAAAATGAAAGAAGGAATTAAATTCCCATCTCTGAATTCACCCAACCCTACACCTTGATGGGGCGATTATGCCGGTTGAACAAAACACAGCAATGGGGCGTCCAAAAGCTAGTGAACTAAACTGCATCTTTTATGAGGCGATTATTCCGGTTGTAATGCCTCTATAAAGACCTTTGAAGCACCTTCCACCGTTTTAGTCTTCTCAATTGCTCGAGAGACTTGTTCCTGATCATATCCCTCACTCTGTGCTGTGATCTCGTGATTCCAATCTGCAAGTGTCGATTTCCTCATCACGGCTCGGGGTAGAAGAGATCTTCATTCTACCAAGCTGCTATTGTCACTGTTCTTTGATGGACTCTCACAATTTTCTGAATCTTCATCGCCTTTCCTTCTCAATCTTCTGGCGTTTCGGCACTCGTGGATCATCTGAAGCTGCGAATTTCCTCAGCAATTGATTATGAAGATGCCTTCGTTACGTGCTGCACCACGTTAGGTTCTATTACAACTAAGTTTAATTCGTTCGAAGAACCCTCGATTTCCGCTTGAGCTGTGGTGATTTCCATTCTTCAATCTCTCTCTCTCTCTCTCTCTCTCTCTCTCTCTCTCTCTCTCTCTTGTTCGTCCTTTATGGATTTTAAGTTTTAAAAAATATTTTTTAACGGATCGGGTAGGATCGGCCGATCCTAATCGGTATCCAATACCCAAGACGATACTGATACCCATTGCAGGATCGATCAGGTATCGGGATCGGTCTCATCCGATACTGATCTGATACCGATACTTGATTCCATGCTTGCACTTCAAGGGCTGGTATGCATTGCATAGTGACATCTCACACCCTTGATAAAACTACTGAAATAGAGGAATCAAAAATTAAAAATTAATTCCGCAAATAGGCATACCAAACTCATTTGTTATTTGATAATCTATTATATATATATAGGGAGAGGGATAGGTCTGCTAGCATAGTACCTAGGAATTAGGAATGTTAGCGGGATATTCTCCACAGGATTTGATCAACTTGAATTAAACAATTGGATGGAGAGAAGATATACAAACTTTCAATCCACTATTGCTACACCTTTCCTCTCCCTCTTTCTCTCTCTTCTCTCACTCTGAGTCGGAAAAGCCATTCCTTTTACTAGATCCAGTTGGAGAAAGCAAACTCCGGTGGGATCTCCAGACAAAGAGATCAGGCGAAGTTCTTCTGTCCCTGAAAGCCTCTCACCATTATCTGAGATGAAAGCTTTGTTAGAGCGTGAATGAAGCTCCTGTTCTCCATTTAACTAAAAGCCGAACCTCCATTATTTCTCTCTCAAGTTGGGGAACGAAGACTAAAATCGTTCAGCCTCAAGTGTTTACGGTTTAGGGTTTAGTCTTTCTCCCTAAAATCGTTTTACGTGAATGAAGTAATAGAGGATGAATACAAACAAAAGCTTTTTTGTTCAAAGAATCAACCCTGAACGGATGAGGATGAACCCACTCTGAAAAATAACGATTTTATTTTTTCTTTCTCGTTCTCTAATCTCTATTCAATCCTTTTTTGAAAGGTTAGAAATCGAGTAAAAGGAGTGGTTCAGATCTTCTCTGCCTATTATCTGCGTTTTGTCTGCTCCAATAATTCTACCATTGAAGAAGCTATCATACCTTCCTTGTCATCGTCTTCGTCGATCCGTTCTCCACCTCCACCAACTGTGTTTTTGACTCACGAGGAGTTGAAAAAAATCGCTGCCTACAAAGCCATGGAGTTAATTTTTGAGTCAGGGATTGTTTTGGGGCTTGGAACTGGCTCGACGGCCAAGTGTGTGGTTGAGGGGATAGGGGAGCTACTGCGAGGGGAAGCCGGAGATAGTGAGGGAGAAGAAGAGTGACGGTAGAGCATCGGTGCTGGGTAGGTTAGGTAAGTGATATGCTCAAATTAGCCACCCAATGAAGCAAGAACATGTGACATCCAAGGGAGGGACACATGACGCCCAACCGAGAGATACCCACTATGACCATGACTCCGAAGATCAGAAGAAGGAGGGGGCTTGAGTCCCCCTCAACTGATAGAGGCACGCAAGGACTCTAACCACGTGAGGAGAAGGAGATACTTGAATAGGAAATATTTCCCACGAAGATAGGAAGACGTATCCCAGAAGGACTCGAAAGAGATAATCCTATAAGAAGGAACGCCAAAGGACATAACAGGTAGAAGGACTCGAAAGAGGTAATCCTATAAGAAGGAACCCCAAAGGACAGAACGGGTAATTCAATACACTCGCACCATTACTCCTGAAAACATTGTTCTGCGAGTCTCTAACTTGGGCATCGGAGGACTAATCCTAGAGCCACCTCCTAGCCTCTGCCTTCTGTGCTTGTGCAGGATCGACGCTCAGCCTCATACAAATTCTCGGTAGTAACAGATTGGTGCCGTCAGTGGGAACCGATAGGGTAATGGTGGATATACCTACAATCGTAAGAAAACAAGAGCAGCACCGAGCATAAATATGAACGAGGGAGAGCCTTCAAAGTCTCTCCCCCCTAGACGACCATCGGTGAGGAACGGAGAAACAATGACCGAGAAGGTTCGACGAGGGACTAGTGCTCGGCCAGACATTTGGTGCGTAGAGACAGTAATCCCCCACCCCCTCCTAGGGCGCAAGAATATGTGACTAAGGAGTAGTTCGATGCCCTTCAAGAGAAGTATGAACGAATGGCTGAGGCAATGAAGGAGGTCTCCAAGGCCATCTCTCAAAAGACCAATGGAGCAGCGAGAGGCTCCCATGTCTAGCTAGAGCGAGTTCAAGACGAAGACCGAAGTAGCTCAAGGTCGATAAGATCCTATAGGAATCCTTGAAATTGAGCGACAAGGGAAAGCCCTGCACCCAAAGAAAGGATGCGGCGTGCCACAGGGGCCAGGCATGAAGAACCACGTCAAGGAGACGGTCAGAGACATGAAACCATAGGGTTGAAGCAGATGATCCTAGACTTGAAGGACGAAATTCAAAAAGTAGTAGAAAACCAGACAGGCACTCGTGAGCCGGACCTTACTAATGACACGGCTTTAGCTGATGAGGTCGTGAGGGATCCGTTCCCGGTTGGGTTTCATCTGCCCAAGTACGACATGTACGACGGGTCTGGGGACCCCATCGATCATCTGGAAGGATTCAAGGTCGCGATGCAATTCCATCGGGTCTCGAAAAACATCATGTGTCACACATTGCCTTTGATATTTAGAGGAGCGGCAAGCCTATGGTACAATCGCCTGCCAACGAAATCAATTCATAGCTTCAGTGATTTGAGCTACTTCTTCGTGAAGGGATTCTCCAATAGCCAACCCCTTCAAAATACCACACTGAACTTGACCAATGTCAAGCAGTATGAAGGGGATTCACTGTGAAATTACATAAAGCACTTCCAGTAGGAAAAGATCATGATCAGAGGTTTGGACCCAAAGGAAGAGTTTACGGCCCTGTTGGGCGGTGTCAAAGACAAAGAGCTAAAAATGTCTCTGGCGAAGCATACATCAAGGAATCTAGCTGAGTTGAGGGCTCAGTGCGATAAGTACATTTCGATGGAAGAAACCCTTCAAGCTGACCAAGAAGCTGAAAGGAAGACGGGGGGAAAAGGACCTCAAGAGGTGATGATAAGCCATCCGAGAGCAAGAGACGAAAGTCCAAACGTGACCAGACAACCAGTCCACCGAAGAAGTTTGAAAGGTACGAGCCCCTAAATCGAAGGAGGACGGACATGCTAACGCAGATAAAAGACTCCCCGGACGTCAGAGCCATGAAGTGGCCGAGAAGATGGGACGACATCCCGAGAGACGCAATATTTGCCACTTCCACAGAGACCACGGCCACGACACCCAAGATTGTTGGTACCTGAAGGGAGAAATAAAAGGAATGATCCAAAGAGGATATCTGGGCCACTTGTAGATCGTAAAAAGGAAGACACCCAAGATGGCAATGACCGTAAGGATAATCGCCAAAGGGATGACAGAGGCCGCCGTGAAAGAACGGGGCCAGCCCACAGAGGCAACCAGGAACTGCAAAGGGACCAGACACCGAAGGAAGCTGACTGTCGCCCCCAAGATGATTATAAAATCTCAACCAGGGTTATAGCCACTATCAGCGGAGGCTTGGCCACTGGAGAAAGTTCTATCTCCATCTGGAAAGCAAAGGCCTATACGAGAAGCGTGCATATGGCCGAATGGTCAAACAAGAAGGCAAAGACAGGGACAGTTATCTCCTTCTCGGATGATGATCTGGAAGGGGTGCAGTTGCCGCATGATGACATCCTGGTAATCACCATGACTCTAGCCCACTGTAGAGTAACAAGGATCTTGGTGGATAATGGTAGTTCAGCTGAAATCCTATTCCTCAAAGCTTTCATGAAGATGGGTTTGGACAAAGAAAAGTTGAAGAAGGTTGAACATCAATTGCAAAGGTTCTCGGGTGCCCCAGTCAAGGTAGAAGGATCATTCGAATTACCAGTAAGAGCCGGCATAGGGGACCGCCAAATAACAATTATGATAAACTTCCTAGTAGTAGACATCACTTTCGCGTACAACGCCATCCTAGGAAGAGTCGGCTTAAACCTGCTAAAAGCTATTGTCTCCACACCACACCTTAAGATGAAGTTCCTAACCAAAAATGGGGTTGACAAATGCCGAGGAGATCAAGAAGCATCCTGGAAGTGTAATGCCACAACCTTGTGGGGAAAAGAAAAGGCAGGCGAGGCGCTCCCGATAGAAGATCTGCATGATGACACCAACTATCAATGGGGAGAACTGGCTGAGGAGCTGATCCAAGTCGACGTCTAAGAAGGGGATAATACTTGCCAATTCCAAGTTAGGGCCTTAATGCCAAGGCAACAACGAGAAAAGGTTATCTCATTCCTCCAAGACAATTTTGAAGTCTTCGCTTGGTCAGCCTCGGACATGCCTGGAATAGCCGAGAGGTAATAGGCATCGTCTGAGTGTCGACTCGACTAAGAAGTCGGTACAGCAGAAGAAAAGGACCTTTGCCCCTGAGAGTCAGTAGAAGATAGATGAAGAGGTAGAGAAGTTACTGAAGACCAAGTTCACCCGTGAAATCCGATACCCCGAATGGATATCCAATGTGGTGATGGTCCCGAAGGCACATGGGAAGTGAAGGATCTGCATCGACTTTACGGATTTAAACAAGGCCTGCCCAAAGGACAGCTACCCCCTACCCAAGATAGACCCGCTCATCAATGCCACTTTAGGACATGAGGCTTTGAGCTTCATGGATGCATACTCAGGATACAATCAGATCAAGATGTGTGAGGTTGATGTCCCGAAGACATCCTTCGTAACCGAAGGAGGGCTATACTGCTATGAAGTAATACCCTTCGGGCTAAAAAACGCAGGAGCCACTTACTAAAGGTTAGTAAACAAGATCTTTAAGGAGATGATCGGCAAGACTATGAAGGTGTACGTGGATGACATACTTGTGAAAATCCAGAAGGTAGAACACCATATCTGAGACTTAGAGCAGGCATTCTAAGTATTGAGCAATACAGCATGAAGTTGAACCCAATAAAGTGCACATTCGAAGTAGCGTCGGAAAAGTTCCTCAGCTTCATCGTCTCGAAAAGGGGGATCGAAGCCAACCCAATGAAAATACAAGCCATCTGAGATATGAGATCACTGCAGAATGTAAAGCAAGTCCAGGAGCTGACAGGCAGAGTCACCGCCTTAGGACGGTTCATGTCTCGGTCAGCTAATAAGGGCATTCCTTTCTTTAAAACCTTGAAGGGATCCAAAAAGTTTGAGTGGACGGATGAATGCAAGAAGTCCTTCGAACAGCTGAAGGAGTAATTAGTGATGCCCTCGCTACTGACAAAGCCAAACACTAGGGATACCTTACAGTTATACCTAGTTGTATCAGCAGTGGCGGTAAGTGCGGTACTGATAAAGGAAGAAGGAAGACAGCAGCGACCAATATACTATGTTAGTCGAACCCTTTTGGATGCAGAAACAAGATACAGAAAGATGGAGAAGGTGGGATACGCCCTTGTGATAGCAGCAAGAAAGTGAAGGCCCTATTTTCAATCACACACGGTATGTGTGCTCAATGACCAACCCCTGAAGAAGATACTACAGAAGCTAGATATGTCTGGCCGATTGGTAAATTGGGCCATAAAGTTGGGAGAATTTGATATCCAATATAAACCGAGGACCGCAATAAAAGTATAGGCCCAAGCGGATTTCATAGCGGAGACAACGCTCCCAGATGAACCCCAGGAGCTTGTCGATGCTCGGATAGAAAAGACTTGGACATTGTATGTGGATGGTACGTCTAACAGAACGAGAAGCGGCGTGGGGATCATACTAATCAGTCCTAAAGGATTCAAGGTCGAATATGCCCTACGGTTAGAGTTCAGTGCCTCTAATAATGAAGCTGAAAACGAAGCACTGATAGCCAAAATTAATCTGGCATGGGCTTTGATGGTATAAGAGTTTGTGGTACACAGTGACTCGTAGCTCATGGTGCGACAAGTGAATGGAGATTATAAACCAAAGGAACAAAGGATGGCCAAATACCTGAAGATAGTGTGAGAGAAAGTGGCAGCCTTCAAGGAGTTCAAGGCAAAGCAGGTGCCATAGGTGGAGAATGCTAATGTAGATGCATTGTCCCAATTGACCACCTTTGACTTCATGGACCTCATACGTTCAGTATATTACGAGGTCTTACCTCAACCAAGCACTAAAAGTGCCTAAGAGGTGTTACCCGTTAGTAAGAACGGCCCTAGCTGGATGGATCCCATAGTTAAGTACTTGAAGGATGGAGTGCTCCCTGAGGAAGGGGACGAGGCGAGGAATGTACGAATGAGGTCAACACGGTTCCTATTGAAGGACGAGACACTGTACAAGATAGGGTTCCTCACATCATACCTCAAGTGCTTGGACCTTGTCGATGCCGAATATGCTCTTTGAAAGGTGCACGAAGGGATATGTGGGCAACATTTGGGAGCCCGGGCCTTGGCCCACAAAGTGTTGAGGCAGGGCCTATTCTGGCCGACCATAAGGAAAGATGCGAAGGAGTTCGTCAAGAAGTGCATTAAGTGTCAAATGTTCACCCCCATCCCTCAGCAGCATGCCACCGAGCTTTCCTCCCTGTGAAGCCTGATACCGTTTACCATATGGGGAATGGACATCCTGGGCCTGTTCCTCCTAGCCATAAGGCAAAGAAAGTTTGTTATGGTGACCATAGACTACTTCACAAAGTGGACAGAAGCTGAAGCACTGGCTATGATATCCAAAAAGAATATAACAGACTTCTTTAAGAGGGCGGTGGTCTATCGATTCGGGATCCCCCGGGTGATAGTAACAGATAATGAAACTCAATTCGCTAACCCAAATTTTGGTTTGTTCTGTGAGGCCCTCAGCATTGACCACAGAAAAACATCTTTCAATTATCCATAGACCAACGGATTGACAGAGGTAACCAACCGTACCCTGCTTCAAGGAATAAAGAAAATACTGGATGATGCCAAGGGGTTATGGGTAGATGAGCTACACATCATCCTTTGGGCCTACTACACAACTGAAAGATCAGCCACCGGAGAAACACCCTTTAATTTAACTTACGACACCGAAGTTGTACTCCCAGTTGAGGTAGGAGCCATGACCTATCGAGTTCAGTACTATGATGAAGAAGAAAATAACAAAGGGCTTCGAGCTAATCTGGACCTCCTGAATGAAGTACGAGAAGTCTTGCAGAAAAGGATCGCAGCCTACCAGCGGAAGATTGCAAGGCATTACAATTCTAAAGTCTAAAGGAACGAGTTCAGAATGGGCGACCTCATCCTAAGAAGGGTGGAGATATCTAACCTGAAGCGTTGAGGAAAGTTAGCTCCAAACTGGGAAGGGCCTTATAGAGTCACCAGGGTAATACGACAAGGATCCTATCACCTAGAAACTACGGGGGGATGTATACCCCGATCGTGGAACTCGAAGAACCTAAGAAAATTTTATCAATAGTAATAGCGTACACATTTACTTAGAGATTTTTTATTTTCTTAATATTTGTTGCTTCTTAAAGTAGTCTCAATTTGTAGTTTTCCACCCCCAAGCATTTCGGAGGATTTTTATTACGAAAGATATATAATATGGTTTACGGAAATTGATTTTGGACAACGGTTTCAGTAAAAAACATACCTTGGTTGGGGGCTCAGGTTAAGACCGAGCGAACCCAATCAAAGGTCCATACCTCGGTTGGGGGCTTAGGCTAAGGCCGAGCTGACCCAACCGAAGGTCCATACCTCGGTTGGGGGCTCAGGCCAAGGCCGAAAGGACTCGATTGAAGGTCCCTACCTAGGTTGAGAGCTCGGTCCAAGGCCAAACAGATCGTCAACAACACCCCCAAACGTTCGCACATAAAGAAAGCTCCCTCGGCTGGAGCTGAAGAGATATACAACACTTATGAAATTCTACTTGTGTAAGAGCTCCCTTTAAGGCTCCCGCCATCAGACCAAAAACGCAATACGGCCATCCCTCGTACCTAAGATCGGCCGAAGCATATATTACACTTAGGAAAAAAGTACTTGCATAAGGGTTTTTGACCTTTACACAGCCACTCGCTGGCTGAAGATCCCTTAGCGGTCCCTCGGATTCGAGATGCAAAGAAGAAAAAAGGCACAAACAATGCAAGGAGTAAGAGGATCCAAACAAGAGGCATTCATTCATTGAAAATCCCGAAGGCCGAAATTACATTAGAAAAGGCTTGAAGGCCACGGACAAAAGAAGAAGAGGGCCAAAAACCTCCAAATACAAAGTTGGGCCCGAAGGCCGAAAGAAGTATTGCAGAAGAAGCCTCATGGGGCATCCGTCGGGTTTAAGGCCTCGTCCTCAGCAAGGTGGAGAGTCTCTCGATCAGAACCATCGTGGTTGGGGGTCAGAGGCACCTCGCGTTGTAGCTGAACCTCTTCTTCCTCGCTACCGTTCTCGTCATCGGTCAACTCGGAGCAGTTGGGGCCACCTCAATACCCTCCTTCTCAAAAATGAGCCGCTTGTCTTTAAAAGAGACCTTTGGGTAATGTTCGAGGATCCAGTCTCGGACCTCGGTGGCACCCATCATAAACCCAGGAGCAATGGTATGCTTGACTTCCTCCCGAAAGTCCTCAAAGGCCTTGTACCTATCGGCCCTCAGACCTCAGCCTACTGAAGCCTCACAGCTATCTGTGACTTCAGCTCCGTGAGCTTCCGATCACATTCCTGGCAAGTGTAGAGAAGATCGGCCTCCAGATGCTCCACCTTCTCAAGGAGGACAAAACGCTCATTTTCAAGGGTAGACTTCTCACGTTGGGAAGCCTCGAGGTCTCGGGTCAGGGCCTCGGCCCGGATCATCAGTTGACCCACTTGGTTCTGAGCCTGGGAAAAACACTAACGATCAGTGCAAAGCAATAATAGTAAGTACGAGGCCGAAGGCAGAAGCTTACCCCCGCCATAAAGATGCAGATGCTAGTGATTATGGCTACGGTCCCCTAGATTTGAGCCTCAGTAGCATCTTTGGGAAGGCTGCCCTTCTGCACCAACTCTTGGGCTACACGCCCGACAGACAGAGTATCGTCCTCCTTTATAGACCATCGGGGGAAGAAGCCAACCTCGGCTTGAACCTAGTTCACCCTTGGACTTCCAAAGTCGGCCACCGGGGAAACAGCTCGGGCAGACGACACATTATGGCCCGAAACAGCGAGGCCCTGAACTGCATTGGAGGTAGGACCTTCAGCCGTAGCTCTCTTCTTGGACGGGGGGCCTCGGAGGTAGAAACCCCCTTCTCCTTCTCCTTCTTCTTTTGATACTACTGCTGCTGCTATGCCTCAGGAGCCCTGGCCTCCTTTATTTGGGCCTACCTCTTTGCGGCAGCGACCCTTGCTTCGGCCCTTGAAATTTGCACTGTAAAAGGAAACAAAGAGAGTTAGTACGAAGGACGAAGATCCAAATCCAAATGCACTTTGACAGGCCTAAGACTCACTCAGGCTAAGCCCAAATCTGAACAAGACGGCGTTCGATTTAAGACTATCAAACTCAACCGGAGGACAAGTGTCCTGATGCCTCGCCATTGCCATCGACTCCACGTCTGTCCCAAGAAGGGTAGGAGCATAGTTCACCATCCTCAAATCAGGGATGTCCCAGACAGTGCTGAAGGGAACCCCTCTGATGACCTCACAAAGAAGAATTTCTCCTTCCAACCATGGATCGACATAGGATAATCATTCAGCAGCCAAAGGTCTTTCCAAGGGCTGAAATAATACTAGCTCGAAAACCCCTTACTAGCTTGAAGGAGGAAGCAATTGACAAAGAGGGGGAGGGAGAGGGGCCTTTAATGCCTAGAAAAGAGGACGATAAAACTTAGCATCTGCCGCCATCCGTTCGACGTCAGTTGGGTCGGACAAATCCCGTAGTGCCGAAACACTCGGGCAAAGAAAGGGTGGAAAGGAAGCCAAAGGCCAGCCTTAAAAGCCTCCCTACATAAGTACAGATCTTTGGGATTCCTATAGCTGGCTCGGTCTATTGGTTTATGTAGTCAAAGCATGAAGGCATCCGAAATGCTACAGGAGGCCCTCAGTTCCCCCAACTCAAGCTCGTCCATGGTGGAAACGACGTTGCGAGCTTCCACCTCAAGGGAGTCCTGGGTTTGGGCACGGGGACTTAGCACCCTTTCTCTAAACCCCTCACCATTTGAGCCGCCCTCAGACCCAGATGATGAGGTCACGGACAATGAGTTACGGTGCGAGGGCAAGTCTGGGGAAGAGCCCAAGGACATCCCTCGGATCCCCCCATGGCTTCGACCCCTTCCGTTAGACATAGTCCTCTCGGAGGACAAGGAACTGTACCCAAACGAACTGGACATGGCACTTACTTATGAACAGGACGACGAAAAGGCAAAGAAAACTAAGACCGAGGGGAAACTCTCCAAAGGAAACACCGAAACCGAAGGAAGGCTCTTCGAAGGAAAAACAAAAGTGGCCCACAAATGGACTCCCACTCCTTATAAACGGAAGAAAAACTGTACAACTACTCGAGCATTAATGGCTTCACCACATCATCAATAGTGATTCTCGAGGTTTGCACGAGTCAAGGGTAGGACCGAAGGTCCCCACCTCGGTCGAGGGCTCAGGCCAAGGTCGAGCGGACCTAACCGAAGGTCCCCACCTCAGACAGGGGCTCAGGCCAAGGTTGAGCAGACCTGACCAAAGGTACACACCTTAGTCAGGGGCTTGGGCTAAGGCCGAGCGGACCTGACCGAAGGAATACACCTTGGTTGGGGGCTCAGGCCAAGGCCGAGCGGACCTGACTGAAGGTACACACCTTGGTTGGAAGCTCAGGCTAAGGCCGAATGGACATGATCAAAGGTGTCGGGGCTCAGGCCAAGGCCGAGCTAACCTGAACGAAGGTCCCCACCTCAGTTTGGGCCTCAGGCCAAGGCCGAGGGGACCTGACCGAAGGTACACACCACAGATGGGGGCTCAGGCCAAGGCCGAGTGGACCTGACCAAAGGTACACACCTCAGTTGGGGGCTCCGACAAAGGCCGAGCAGACCTAACCGAAGGTACACACCTCGGTTAGGAACTCATGCCAAGGCCAAGGAGACCTGACCGAGGGTACACACCTTGGTTGGGGGCTCAGGCCAAGGCCGAGCAGACCTGACCGAAGGTCTTTGCCTCGGACAGGACGAAGGCTGAAGCCGAAGGAAGAAGACCGAAGGAGCATTAAAAAAAAAAAAGTGGGGGAAAGGACATGGTTACTCCCACTAGAAGGGTTTCCTAGTGGCAGTAAAGGGGCTTCTGATATGCTCAAATTAATTACCCAATGAAGCAAGAACATGTGGCATCCAAGGGAGGGACACTTGGCGCCCAACCGAGAGATACCCACTACGACCATGACTCCGAAGATCAGAAGAATGAGGGGACTTGAGTCCCCCTCAACTGAGGTGCACAAGGACTCTAACTACGTGAGGAGGAGGAGATACCTGAATAGGAAGTATTCCCCACGAAGATAGAAAGACGTATCCCAGAAGGACTTGAAAGAGGTAATCCTATAAGGAACCCCAAAGGACAGAACAGGTAGGTCAATACACTCACACTATTACTCCTGAAAACATTGTTCTGCGAGTCTCTAACTTGGGCGTCGGAGGACTAATCCCGGAGCCACCTCTGGGCCTCTGCCTTCTGTGCTTGTGCAGGATCGGCGCTCAGCCTCATACAAATTCTCGGTAGTAACAGACAACAAGTATCCAATGATATTGATGTAATCTATCTAATCCAATGGTCTACATTCGCTAGTATACCCAATTCTTGCTTAACTTGCTAGTATTCCTGTCATTTTCCCATATATATATATATATATATAGTAACCAAATGATTATTATTTGTAATCTATAATTTATTAACACAAATGGTTATACAAATATAAATCATATCAAAGAGAAACTTAGTAGGTTAGTTTGTATTTTAGTTTTAAGGGAATTCTTCACGTTGCAGTGACAGGTCCAATTTGTCATGGGGTCACCAATTTGTGGATCACATGGGTCTCTCCTTCGTCTTTCAATGGCAACTTGGTAGCCTTTAGGAACTCTTCACTAACTCAATGTTCAACTTCCCAATTAATTCACCGATTCAAACGTTCGTCAACTTCGATCATGGTTGGGTCTTGGGGACTTGAAAAGAAGTGACCAATATCTTCTAGATTTTGTCCCGACAAAACAATCTTTTAAGATGCAAAAGCCTCAAATATTTTTAGGAGAGGAACAAAAATTCCTTCTTTCTTCTTAGGTGAAGAGAAACTAAAGAAATCTAAATTCCTAAAAAAATGATAACCACAAATAACTGAGTGCAAGTTAAAAGATTATTAATTGGATTTGACCATAACTACTAGCTTTACTAGAGAGAGCCCACATGAGGGACTGGGGAAAGATTTAAGCCCCATTTCAGTATTTCATTTCATTAGTTTTTTTTTTTTTGCCTCATCTATCTTCATCATGTGTATGTCAGGCAAATGGTTGCATGGTGATAAAGATTAAGGCTGTGTTTGATATGTATTCTTGAAATGCATTCTAGGTCAATAACGTATTTTGAAATGCTGAAAACAGTATTTTTAGGGTTCAACTTTGAAATCTAAGCACGTATCTTTAGGTAATTAAACAACAATTTACTGATTTGATTAAGTCGATCGATAAATTCATATTATGTAACAAAAAAGGAAGGTCCTTGCAGTATATGTCAATCTTCTCTTCTGTGTAATGAATTAAAATTATCACTAGCTGAATTCAATGGTCACACTAGTGAAGCAAAAAGTGAAAACTGGAGAGTGATTACTAGTGAGTAAAATTAAGATTATGATTAAGGCATAAGTGGGAATATAATGTTACATGCCATCCATACATAAAGAGAGCATAGCATTATTAGTTTATTACCCAAAAAGGAGAAAGGCTGACGCAGCTCAATAGTGGGCATTTCTTTCCCCTTAAAAAAGTATATGAAGAATTCGAAAGTGCTTTAATTAAGTGATATTTATCAATTTAGTTAATCTTTAACAATTAAGCATGAAGTGACTGGCATAGGAAAAGATCAAGTAATCCAGGGGGAATCAAAATCAATAATTAAATATAGTATTTATATGGAAGAGAGAACATTATCCGATGGCATGTACCTGCACTAAGACACGGCCGGTGAAAAAGGATTCCGTTGAAGATGCTCATATGTACTCTTCTATTGGCCGCAAATGCTGGTGTGTATGTGCACTATCATGTAGCATTCTCTTACCCTATTTTTGTATACAGAAAAATAAGAACTGTACTGCAACTATATATGTATAAGGCAAGGGAACCTTGTTCGTCTTGTGTTCCCATGCTTAGACACACCCAACTGGATACTCCGCAGCAGAATAGCGATTTACAAAAGAAAACAAAGAAGAATCTCACACACACATAAATTTACGTGGTTCACCCAAGGTGGACCGCATCCATGGTGGAGTGATAATAGAGCTTTCACTATTTCAATGAAGAATTACAAAAAACCCTCACAACTCTACCTTCTTATGAGATGACCCCTTATATATATATATATATATTGCGTCTTGCACATTACTTAGAGCCCTAATCTCAAAAAGTACAAAAATATCCCCAATAAACGCTCGATTCCTAGTAAAAATTTCTAGTGTGAGATTGTCGTTATTTGGGAAAAATTACCAATACTCACTGGATTAAATTGAGATCAGGCTTCACCAATAACAGACTGGGCAGGGTTCTTTTCTCCATATGCCTGTATATGTACGTAGCTAATCATTCTGGAGGAACATATCCATCCATCCATGTCGGCTGCAAGCACTGCCTACTCTTTTGTTGTTTAATGTTTGGGAAAAAGTTAGGTATGCTGCCGGTATACCCAGATGTGTCTCTCTCCTCCTCCCCTTTGAAAGTCCCTTATGCCCCTCCCATCCTAGCTCTCCCATTGGTTGAGCTGCTAGCTTCAGGTAATTTGGCGGCATACCTAAACCTCTTCGCTATATTTGTATTACCAATATAAAATAAAATGTTTATCTATATCTCTCCCAAAAAAAAAAAAAAAAATGATTCCAAGAAGTTTATTCATCCACAAAGGGCAAAAATGATTTTACGATAGGCATCTCTCAAATTGATCTCTTTAAATAAGAATGGAAATCAAGAGGCAAGATGTCGAGTCCACATCCTCTGCAGTGAACGGTGAGGTTCGATGAGTATAAAATACTTGAGAGCATCTAGACACGTATCCCAAGAGATACCTTATGACACAGTCAAAAAATCATTTTTTTTTATCAGGAATTCGACTGAGATGGACCCATTCAACCAATGTGTATTAGTATCAATCGAGAGTGATTGATACACCCGATATCATGTTCTGCCTCTCTCTCTCTGTATGTGTGTATCGCTATACAAACCAAATATTGTTCTTTAATTCTGGTTGACGTAAAAAAGATCTTTGTTGAACAATAATCTAATCTATTTGTTCTTTATCATTTTCTTTATTTTAATTTATTTTATTAAATGATATGTGGTAGTGTGCTACCTAGTTAGTACACCAGCCCAGGTCATCTACACTAATTTCTTAGGTGTTTATGCTTTCTCTTTGTATTTATTCAAGTAGATATCGATCATCACCAAACAAAATATTGAATGACCTTATTCTATTTTAAATTTTCAAATGTCCTACCTTATACACGTGTGTTTTCTTAGATTAGCTAAAAGGATGCGATTCTAGATGGATTAATAGTTGAAGAATAAATTACACTTCAATTCCTATTATCTGTATGTTGCAAAATGTTTTCTGTGAGAGAATGTGGCTTCTGTTCACGCACAGATCAATAGGGGCACATGAAGAAACATCAATATGGATGCCATTTTAAATTTCATAGTGGCAAGGTGATCATTTCGCCCCTCATATATATATATATATATATTTGGGCAAAGGGGTCGCACTCCTCCTCACTTCACAGAAACCATTTTCCGACATATATCAATTCCAATAAGGCCCTTACCAAAAAAAAAATCCAATTGGACAAACCCTAAAAGATTGAAGGCACATCAGATGGATCGATATTCTTTATTCTTTTTCCATTTTGTGGTGATCAGATATAGCAACAGCTATTTATAAGTATGCTTTTGTAGTGGAAACCATCTTACCGGTGGAGTTAATTGAGAGTTGTAACTTGTTCAGTGGAGGAGGAGAAGAAGAATAATAAGCTTCCACAGTTCCACCTACGGAACAATCTTACCAAATAAGTATAATGAGAGATTCAATAATTGAAACCATTTATTTATCTATTTATATGTCTTTACCCCATCTTTGTCCATCAACCAAACAAAAATATTGTATTAGCTAGTATTGGGAAAATGATTAAACGCTATTGATATTGATAAATTTTTGGGTTAATTACAATAGCCTCTCCTCTTTCGGAGAGCTGACAATTACATTATACCTCCTACAGTTGACGATATTAAGTCAGAAGATGTAAATGACAATTTTATCCCTATAAAAAGAACACATCTAAATGGAATATAGCCGTTGGATCTGAGATAGAGATATTGTGTGATCTTCACCGTTAATACTAGGGTTTCATCATTATGGGAAACAACATAAGGGCTTCAATGGAGTTTTTACACCTCTCGGGGAAGAAGCAAACGAGTAATTAAAGGGAACAATTTATTAAAGATTTGTATTGATCCCTGAACCAAACGCAGATAGGTGATCCAAAATTCTAAACCCTACACTCAAGAGGAAGGAGAGAGAGAGAGAGAGAGAGAGAGAGTTTACATTCTCAGTTATTCAGGTTCTTACACCATTGTCGGACCTCTCTAGAGTGTTGACGATTGTTGTCGGAGGCTTCGTTTACTGCCATTGGAGTGACGGTTCGAAGAATGCATGTACTTAGGGTTATTCAGTGATTGGGGAAAAGGGAAGTTTAGTTACATCGTTGAACCTCTCCAGAGTGTTATGGAAGGTCAACTGAGGCTTCGTGGTTGGGAAAAAAAAGGTAGAATCTTCGATTTGGATTGAAAGGGTAAAATAGGTAGTTTAGGTATCTAAAAGAGTACTTTTATCTTTTTAAAAAAAAAAAAAAATCTACCACATGACATTAGTCTTAACTGTTTATGACTAATAGAATTGATGCACCGTCAAATACAGCGGTACAAAGTAATTGTTCAGGAACTGTTATAACATTTAAGTTAAACTGCAGGGGAGGTTATTGTAATTAACCCTAATTTTTTTTCTTTGTAACATTTTTTGATACACTTTCTTCTCTCTAATTATGTGGGTCACATCTATATGAATCATGAGACATCCATATTATGTATCTACTATCTTGACGTTAATAATATAATATTGTGTAGATCCTTCCCCGTTATATTTGCAGAGATAATAAGTAGTGGTAGAATAAGGAGAAGAAAAATTTGGGATATAGCATGGGAGTTTAGAGTTTGGAGTATGAAGTTTGACAAACGATTCCGGAAGAGCTGTCAGGGAGTCAGGACTCGGGGGCCTCCTCGTGATCCATTGGTGGGTGGGTCTTGGTGAACCAAATGGCACTGATGGTGACATAAAACAGCCACCATCATGGGCGTCCAAGTTGGACTTCACATGTTGGATCTTAATTTCCAATATCTCCCAAACAAATATTATAAGTAGAAGCTCTCTCGTCCAAATTGGACTTCACATGTTGGACCTTTCCAACATCAAATATGGTATGTGCTCTCTCTCTCCCTCTCACAGAATTATCGTACCAAAAAAAAAAAGATACACTAGCATTATGTATGGTTAAAATGTCTAGTGATCCTTTGTATGTCTCTTGTGTGACTTGACAATATATAATTTGACTGTCCAGGCCCGGATTTCAAAATGGATCGACTCCTCAATCGTTGGAGAATTGACGGATCCAAGAAAATATGAGTTTTAGTTAATAAGGTATAACAATAATTTTAACTCCTCACTCAACAATGACTAATGGTAAGGAGTCTGAGTATAATTTGGTGAAACAGAGGAATTGGTCTTATAATTGTGATATTCTCCAAGGGGTAGCGTAGTAAATTTTTCAATTTAGTATTATGTAGGGGATGCCTCTCTAATAGTGGCATTCTCTAGGGGGTAACGTTGTAAATTACCCTTAAAATAATGGAAAAAAAAATGTTGTCTAGTCATGTTCCCTTGTGCTCACACACAAGGAGGTGAAATGGCTACTTCATTCCTCCTATTGGATGCCCTTGTGTGCCCCTCATTGTCCCCCACACTGATATAAGAATCACACAACCGGATAACAAAGGGTTTCTTAGCCTTAGGATTTTCTCTATGCCTTCTCACATAGATATTGTTTATTGTTTTCTCTCTCTCAAAAATATAAATACAAAATTATAATGTGTCTTGGCAATATTGATTTTTCATGTACGGTCAACCTCTTTTCAGCATTGGTTTCGAGTCTTTCAACGTTGGAACAGTGAATGCTTGCTGAGTTTGCTGTTTTGTAACTTAAGCAGTATAGTTAAACAATAACAAATTCAGCTTTATCCTAATTTAATAAGATTGGTTACTTTAATTCATTAAAAATATATATATATATATATATATATATGAAAAATGAGAATAAGAAGAAAGTAGCAGAGCACACCATCATCACACAATCTCAATTACATGAGATCAATTACATAGATCTTTATTCTTCAATAGGCCATATCCAATATCATACTTGAGATGAGACCGAGACTATACATGACATTCTTCACCACTTTACCTATTGTCTAGGCATACCCCTAACTCTCTCATCATGTTACATGTACACTACCTACCTCTCTTTCTTCTCACAATATCAATATTGATATCGCCAACCGACTTTGATTTTTATCAAATACTGTTTTTTTTATTATCTAGAATTGGACTGATGTGGACACATTCAACTAATGTGTATTGCTATTGACAGTGCATGATATGGCACCCTTTTTTTCTTTTTTTCTTTTTTTCTTTTTTTTTTTTTTTTTTTCTAGGATTGGACTGATGTGGACCCATTCAACTAATGTGTATTGATATCGACAATAATTGATATGGCACCCGATACCAATAATCTAATACTTTTCTTTTATTTTGGTTGACATGCAAAAATCTTTGTTGAACAATAATCTAATTGTTCTATATCATTTCTTCTTTTCTATTTTACTTAAATTATTATTTTATTGAATATAACATGGTACCTAATTAGTACACCAGTCCATGCTATCTACATTAATCTATTGTTTTTAATCCAGTGGTTATGCTTTCTCTTTGTAGTTTTTTCAAATAGATATCATCACCAAACAAGATATTGAAGGACCTTAATTATTATATTTCAAATTTTCAATTGTCTTATACAACCTATTTGTTATTTAGATTGGCAAAAAGGATGTGAGTCTAAACGGATTAGTAGTTGGAGAATTAATACACTTCACTTCAATTACCACTATAAATATGTCAATACCAATCCCTTAAGGATTGAGGGCACATCAGATATGAATCAATTATTTGTTCTTTTGCCCCTTTAGTGGTAATCAGATATGGCAACAATTATTTATAAGCATACTTTTAGTGGAGACCTGATTGGTGTAACTCCCTCAGTGGAGAAAAAAAAAATTATAAGTCTCTTTTTTCTTTTTTAAGAAAATATTAAAAAAGAAAAATCTTGTCAATCTGATACAACAAACCCATAGGCACAGTCCAATGTGAAATGATCATGCTTCCTCCCTGTTGTGTGCACTGAAGATGATCCCACATATGCATGCTCTCATTGGCTCACGCATTAGACATTTCTTATGCCAAATCGACAATTTTCTTTTGCTCTAAAAAAAAATTAAGATAATTAAGAGAAAGTATCAGAAAGGGTAATGTGATCAACATATGGAACCTTTTATTTAATATTTTGTAAATAGGTGGATCTCTTTATTAATGGGTAAGATTCTACTCCACCCATAGAGAATCTTACATAATAACAATAAGGGGACCATAGAATAAGAGATTCAATAATTGAAACCATCTAAGTTATCTATCAACATGTCCAATTATTTCCATCACTTCATCTTAATCGTTCAACTAAAAAATAAAAAATAAAAAATATATAATGCATTTTTTTGGTAAATAAAAAATATATAGTATTACTATTGGGAAAATGATTAAGCATTTCTTGTAAAATAAGGAGAAGGATTTGGACTTGGCTCTGAATGACAAACGAACAAATCCCCAAAAGATCTACAAGCAATGATAGAAAGAGTTTAGTCAGACCTGCTACTTCTTGAAACTGAGCAGAGAGGAGGTTGAGTCAGGCATGGGCCTGCTTAATCAACCTATCGCTTCTCTCGGATGTTGTCTCATAGCGTAAGGATGGAGTCTCGCTCAGTCAGAAAGATTTCTACCCCAAAAAACAAGAAGCATGTTGCGTGGGTCTGGTCACGGGAGGTGACCTAAACCATTCACCATCATGGGCGTCCAAGTTAGACTTGACCAGTCGGCGACCTTTCCCTCATTTAATCAAATCAAATATAGTACATAGTTGAACTTTTTCCACATTTAATCAAATCAAATATAGTATGTATCCTCTCTCTCTCTCTCTCTCTCAAAAAGTATATGTAATTTTGGGCTAAATCTCATGGTGGATGTGTATAGTAGATACTAGATAGAGTCTGTCTGATTTACCAATATTCAATTCTTTAAAAAAAACTTTACCCAAAAACAAAAAAAAAAAGATTGACAAATATTTAGTTTGAGTGTTTTAATTTATGAGTTAGGGATTTCGAAATGGACAAAGCTTTCCTCGCGGAGGAGTAGAGAATTCTCTTCTTCAGTGGTAATGTGACCATGTGACTGGACTCTTAGGATGTCATTAGTCATTATACCCCCATCACGTATTGATAAAGTTCGAAAATATTTCTCCCTAATGCAATTCAATGGTGCTGATGGGAGTTGATGTAGAGATTCCCTCCACACCTACAATGTAGAAAATTTAGTCATTTCAGTATCCAAATTCGAAGCAATCTACATTATGAAAATATAAATATGTTAAAAAGGCTAGGGTTCCTCACGCTGCTAGTGGGGGGATCTCCCATACTCTACCATTGGTGACGTAGGGAATGGTATCATTAACAACAGACCCACAAGATTAGAAAAATAGGCAAAGTAATTAAAAAAAACATCTAAGAAGGTTTACGGTACATTTGCTGCTAAGAAACGTTTTCCTATATAATGTATAATACATATTAAATTTATGAATGGTTAGACAATCAAGGTACACCCGGACATACACAAGAGACGCATTTTCAATCTAAGATCATTCACTACATAATGGTCAAAATAATTATATCATCTTTTCATGTGGTATGATTAGGGTATTTTTCTTTACTTACGACTAATCGAAAGAAATTTTTTCTAATCTAATATTATAATCTAAAATGCATCAATATCCCAATTCTAATTCCATATCTAACTTTGTATTCCTTATCGATTCAATTATATGAAACGAACATGTCGAAAAAAACTTTTTGCCAATCTAATATTATAATCTAGATGGATACATCAATATCTCAATTCTTCCATAACTAATCACATATTCTTTATCGATCCAATTATTTGATTGGATGCAAACATGAGCCATGTGCTCCCCCCCCCCTTTTTTTTTTAACAATCTATTTACATCTCTAATGAGGGCTCATCTTCAATAAAATAATCATTTTACATACTTCTAGTTGTTGAAAGATAGATTTGATGAAAGATTTGTTAGGAAACTAGAAAACATGTCTAAGAGAGTAAGAGATGTGGAAGGTCATTGTTTCCTCATTTTCTTGGCAACTCATAGTAGTCACAGTCCAGGGCATTGTAGACTTGTCTAAAGTCACAACCATTCAGAAAAAGCTACTTCTCTAATATTAATCATGAAGAGAGAAGGATATCCAACAGTTGAGTGGAAGGGGCATGATCATTTCACCTCACCTGTGTCTAGGCATAGAAGCATGATCGGATAGCATTCTTTTCTCCAACTAATAATATCTCCAAGAATTCAGCTCAAAAACGTATGTTGTAGTTTAGTTGGTTTCAGAAATCAGATCGGAATCGGCTGATTCGAATTTATGCCTGATTTTTTTTACCTTTTTTTTCCCTCTCATCATCTTGGTCAATAAAATTACAAATGTGTGAAAATCTTTGCTTCTTCGCAATTTTATTTTCTAAGGTTCCATTCGATTGTGGTCAATTCTAGATTAATTCTGACAAATTCTAGCCCACTTCAAATCAAAATCAATGGACACTGATCCCATGTTGAATTCCAAATTTTGAAACCTTACTTTCTTTCACTTCTTACCCTTTCCATGTCAAGAGTAGGTGAAACGACATACAATGTATTAAATTAAGCCGACACTTAAATCCAAACACAATATACCATTTAATTAATTTTAAACTAATTTAGACCAGTGGAAGGGTAAACTTTTAAACTTCTCGACATATCACATTGGGGACACCTCACTATGCTTAGACTAGAAAGGAACATTTTGCTTTTGTGATTGTAAAGTTTTGTGTTCCTTTTATGATCATTGGATCTTTTATTTTCTCATCCTTCTCTTATAATTAAGAATCTAGAAAGAAAGGGAAAGAAAAACTGTCTTTAAATGGGAAATGATTATTATAAGAACATAGGTAGATGCTATGAGGTTTTCATCAATTGTGAGATTGGTGCCTATGATTGAACCGACAATGTAATCCATTTTATTTAGATTGTCACTCCTTGAATTATTTTCCAACCTATTTGAAACCTTGCTAGCTTCCTCTTTTCTAAACCATTATTCCTTTCAAAATTGTGGAAAGAGTTTCTTCCACTCATCCTTTATCCTAGGTATTAGGTATTAATGGGTGGGATGAGGATCATAATGATGTTAGGGGAATTTTTGAAGTTTCAGGGAAATTTATATCACGGGTTTTTCTTCACCCATAGTGGAGCTTCCTCCTAAAATTATCATGAGGAATCTTGTCACAAGGTCAGATAAAGCATGTTTTCTTAGGTAATTAAATAAAGGAAAAATCTTGTTAATTATATCTAAGATTGGTGAAAAAGAAATTGTAACCTTATGTTTTGTCCCTTTAATATAACAATTTTTTTTTCTATGAAGATAAATCATGTCATTCACATGTGTGTTCATAATATGTGCTAGACAATGACAACCTTTGATAATGATACACCGATGAGTTTTTTTTCAAAATAAAGTAACATGAATCAAGAAAGAAAAGAAATAAAAAGGGGAAAGCATAAAAATGATATTTTCATCATAACATTGTTGTGCGTTTTCTTGTTGCTAATTATTAGTGTCATTTTTTCATTTTTCCTTTTCTTTTGGGGAGGATCACATAACTATTATGGGGGATGGTTTTCAATAGTGGGTACTAAGAAAACTCCTCCATCTTGAGCTATGTGAAAGACTGATTTACATTTGGATCGATAAGAAAACTTTAAATTGCACAATTGTCAAATTTGATATTCCAAGTCAACCTTCTTGAAATTAATATGCATTGTGTTTACCATAAAAAAAAAAATATATATATATATATATATATTTTTTTTATAGTATCTTTTTGTCCTCAATATCTTAAGAGCATCTTATAAACCGAATTCTTTTATAAGATTTCTGTTTTAGGTAAACAATTCTCCTATAAGATTAGTTAAAAAATGTTTTTTACTAGCGTTTGCTACAATTGGTCATGTGAACGAAAAACCTATTAGGAGATACTGTCGGAAAAATTTAAGAAAAATTGTTGGTAAACAACTTATTGACATGATGATCAGTTAGTTGGGATGAACCCATGAGGCAAAGATATTCTCTCCTTCTAATAGGCACATTAGCCATAGATGGTTAACCTAACCACCAAACCCTCAAAAAAAAAAAAAAAAAAAAAAAAATCATCTACAAACTAATAAGGGTTAGTGACATGGAGAGAAAAAAAAAATATATCCACTACACTGTTGGAAAAATAGTACATATTTTATGAACTCATAACATATAAAAATTTCATTTTTTTTTCCTTCCTTTTAATTTCTTTTGCAACCAAACAAGTCCAAAATAGTAGCATTTTTTTGTACTTTTATATGTAAACAGTTTTTTTTTTTTAATCAAAACTTACATGAAAACATATAGGATTATTAAGAAGCACAGTCCAAATGGAAATGGCAGAAGTTTTAGCAAGCAAAATAACCTTAACTGAAAAATAGTTCTCTTACTAAATTGGTAATTATTTTCTGTCTACTGAAGTAATTAAAAGAACCTACCCCCCCCCCACCCACAATCCACTCCTAAAGGAAATTTGGTTCAAGCAAATCAAAGAGGATCAATATGACATTGCAACATTGGTTATCATAGACTTGTCCCAATGAAATTAAGGTAGGTACATATATCTAATGTGGAGTATGGAACTGAACACATGGAAAGTTCATATATATATGGTTGATTAAATCCATGGATGTTTGAATTGGACATGTCATCCTTTTACCTGAATCAATGACTAATACGAAAGCCCGATTCTTTTGATAAGGAAGGAATTCATAAAATCCATCTTTTCTTGTTCTATTAGAGAAAGGAAGGAGTTTCATTGATGCAATCTCCAACAAAAATACAACTTTTACTAGGACAATGCATGTGGGGGTGAAAACATAATATCTCCACATAGATATGAAATAAAATAAAATAACATAAAATTTCTTTTTCTTTAAGAAAGAGCAAAGACTTTATTTTCGTTTAGAAGTTAAGACTTGGGCCAAGCCATAAATTCTGAGGCAGAATTATAACAACAAAAAATTAGCCTGCCCTAAAAATATCATTCATTTGCCCATCATGTTCAACCCAAAGGAGGATAAATGAAAGTTAGGCCTTTAACTTAAAGTCTCAATATTTTACCAAATCGTCCGGGCTAAATTTGTTTCATATCGGCTGGAATTAGTTTAAATCAGCTATAATCTGCCCTAACCCTAGTTTTCAGACATGGATCATCTTATTCAAAATTGGTTAAAATCGTGATCAATCTTGGCTATTTTGATCAAATCGTTGATCCAATTACGATTTTTGAATCCATGTTCTACTATATATCAATCAATGACAAAATTAAATACTCATTTGGGTGTTACCTACTAAATTCAAAAAATGAATTTGCATTTGATTAATGTGAGCACCTGACGCTGAGGTTGTTATCAGTCTCCGACTGTGGTTAATTTGTTGGTGATGAACTGGGAAGTAGTAGGTAGGTAAGTTGTGACTTGTGACCTGTGACTTGTTAGATTGAGAACAATCAGTAACACCTTAAGACAACATGTGTATTGGACTTTGCAGACACATCTAACTTTTTTTCTTCTTCCCTTTTTCCTTTTCTTTGGGGGAAAATAATCCTCTGTTTTTCTCATCCCTGTTTTTCCTTGTTTTGTTACTTGCAGAACGCGACACGTGGACAACTTTAAGACCAACGCACCGGATGTAATAATCCTCATCCAATCTTGACCGTTGGTCTCCTTATTGTCCACGTGTCGCATTCTACAGGTAGAAAAACAAGGAAAAACATGGATGGGAAAAATAGAGTATTTTGATCCTTCTTTGGGTGGGGTTACAGTGCAAGATTTCACTTTCTTAATCCAAAATAAATGGAAAAAGTTTTCCTTCTTCTATGATGAAGTGTTTACTTTCTTACCAAACAAAGATTAAGGGTCTATTTAAGAATGTATCGTCATAAGTACATGTTGGAGATCTAAAATGTCTTTAAATGTTTCAATCACCCATCCAAATCCAATAATGGTTATTGGTGGAAGAATTCTTCCTTCATGTAGCTTAAAGAAAACTCAGTCTTAAATAAATAAAATTAAATATTCCTTCACTCGAGAGAAGAAAGAATTCCTCCTTCACCCATTAGTGATGTGATCCTTTGATTAAACTTGTGTCGCTTCTCCGGTGGTCGGTCACATTTATTACATCAGATTGATATGTATTTAGCTATATCCAATCCGGTTAAGATCCATCTGATTATTATTTCCCACACATATAAAAAATGGAGAGTGTTTTTCTCCAAAAGCATATGCTATGCCGTTAGGAAATACCTGTTTAGAGCTCTCCTTTTGGTATAATTAAATGGGGCCAGGGAAGTCATAACACGGGATAGAAGAGAGAGATAAACATAGCTACATGAGGGTGTAGGCGCATCGTAGGGTACATTACCAAAGATAAAACATTGTCCCATGTAAAAAGGCAAAACCTATATGGAATAGCTCACCTTGACACATGGTAGATTCAAGTGGAAAATATGTTGGAGATAGGCAAACCTGATGGTCCCCCACTCATAGAAGTAAATTTTCAACCAAACATAGTGTACCAAGTGGCAAAATAGAAATTTGAAAATCAGAACTATGAAAAAGAGTATATAGTGGCCGTTAGAGTACCATAATCATATAGGTAAGGGAAGGGTAATTGATTGAACTAGACATTGGAATGAAAATTAACACAATATTGCTAATCCAAGACTTCTATTAGGTAATCATCGGTTATAATTATGTCAAATCATCACTTTACATGGCACAATGAGACACCATGATAATTAAGTTTATTTGGCGTAATTCTTCACATGATGTTGAACTAATTATCTGCCATATTCTTGTTAAATCACTATTTTTGGTTTTTTTCAAGTTAAAATCTAAAAGCAAAATCTTGTTCATCGGCTACAATAAAATTGTTACTTAACCTTTTTACTCTTCTAGCATGACACGCTTATTATTCCTTTAGTGAGGATAAGTCCCGTTATTTCATATAAAAACTATCTTAAATTACTTTCAATTTTTTTGAAGACCTTTATTTACTGTTTTATCAAATAACTTTTGAGAATAAGACAATGGATTATTCAAAAATTTACAAAAAATAAAAAGACAATTAAAAGAAAGTTATAATTTCTTTTTTTATTCACCACTTTGATGGCAACGACACATTCCCAAAACCCAAATCACTATCCATAATTTGTTTTTTCTTTTTTGGCCCCACCCATGTTGATAGTATGGACCATGTGCCCAAACACATAAGGATGAGACAAATGCCTTCCCCTCATGATTCCCCACCCATGTTGACTCTCGTGTTAGTGCAAAGGCCATGCTACTTTTCAGGGATCTCTCTCCCATAAATATGGCAAAAGGTTTTATACACGATTGTGTCTTCAACCATTGAATAAAAGAGAAAGAAATATATAATTATATTTATGCCCCCTACCCTCATCCAATGTTTTTTTTTTTTATTTCTGTTAAATCACTTCTAATGGTTGAAAGCATGTACACAATTGTACATAAAACTGGGTCGAATAAATAAAAAAGGAAAGATGTATTGATCGTTTCTAGTAGGGATTTTTTTGTTGGGGCACTTGTTAATTACTATTACTATAGTTCTCCTACTACTTTACTAAGTATATATTTGTTACTATTACTACAGTACTACTAGTTGAGACTTGGGATTGCTTTTGCGGTACTTAGATACTATATATTGTATTCTTATAAAAAAAAAAAAAAAATACTATATAGAGTATTACTACTTTACCGGCTAACCATCTTTGTTGGGAAAAAAGAAAGAAATAAAGCAGGGTCAGTATTACTCTTCCTATTAATTGAAAGATCTTTAATATTCTTCCCTCAGTGTTCCTTGGAAACATCATCCTAACCCTCTAATTTACGAGAGTGTATCAAGTCATCTCAAGAGAATCATTTTCGTATGAGGCTGATCCACATTAATAGAAGTTACCTAAGAACCAACTCTATGGTGGATTTCATCTGTGTAGGTAAGTCCTTGTATGAGAACCTGATCCTCACTCCTAATGTACGTACATAGTAAAGTAAAACTCTAAATCGAACGGTTTTCATCTTGAGATCATTATTATGAAAACGCTTAGATTGACTAGTCAAGTCATTATGGAAGAAATCTAACAAGGAAAGCAACCAACAACTGTAGAGAATGGGGGAAGGACTAGACCCGAAATTATAGGAAATCATCACTGATTACCATGTCACCTTTTTTTTCATTCTTTCTCTTTTCAGCTTTCCCTTTAAGTTTATTCGACTTCATCTCTTACATTATCCATTAGTAGATTCCACTTATTAAACATTTCCCTACAAATAATAACATGGAAGAAGAGGGAAGAAAATGTAATGGTTAAAATAAGGGGAAAAAATTGTTCCTTGATCGTGTGGTCCTTGCCATAGTGTCGAAGCCAATCGAAAATCTGAATTTGATTCACATCTATATCTAATTAGGGGTATCCATATATGATTAGGGATTCTGATCCATATTCTAGTTTGTGTCTAATTCATTTATAGTTCTATCATCCAGACGGGTAAGATTTTTTTTTTTTGACATAAAGGTGGAAACATTAATGAAGCCTGAAAGGTGATATGAATCCTACACCCAGAAATAGAGGGGTGATCCCCTCTCATGAAAAATGAAAATTTTATTTCTATTATACTTTTGTACATCTCCCATTGCCCCACCTTGCACAGAGTTGAAATCGTATGTAATTCCGATCTCGTACAATTCCGTACAATAACACCTTCAGGCGGTGACACGTGTATTGATACCAATACAATGGTCAAGATCTGGTACAACTAATAAAACATTAAATCAGTGAAGAGACATTTAAATCAGATCTGGACCATTGTATTGGTATCAATACATGTGTCACCGTCTGAAGGTAGTATTACATAGAATTGTACGAAATCGGAATTACAGACGATTTTTTTCCCTTTGCACAAGGCCTCGTTGGTATTTACGAAACCGTCTCTTAATTAATTAATTGATAAATTGGTAAGAGTCAAGTTTGGTCTTGACAAGTGTTGAAGGACCTCACGTGGGTAACGCAACTCATAATAGATTGCCACGTGGTCCTACCCAAAAGGAAAAAGATCATTATTATCACACCATTCAGATTAACTGAAACGTTATCTCGAATCTCATTGAAATTCGTGATGAGTAACCTTTTCGACCGTCCAGATGAGTGGTGGACCCCACCCAACTTATCATTAGACACGTGGAGAATTAATACTCGTTAATCCTTTTCGAACCGTCATATTATGGGCTCAGTCTTCATTCTCCAAAAGACCGGAGTCAAAGTGTCAAACTACGTTGACGACGACGGTGTATTTCATATTTGTTGGAATAAGAAAAAAAAAAACAGAGAATAATCTTTCGTGGCCACCAAACAGAAAGAAGTGATTCTGCCTCTAAGAATAGAAAGCAGAACGGAAAAGAAAAGAAAAGAAATTTTAGAAAGCTCGGGAAAGAAACAGGACGAGAATAAATAAGAAAATCTGAGTGGAGTGTGGAGTTGTACCTGCCAAGTACATGTTCCATTTTGTGCTGTTTATCCGGGAAGTTGCCTTTCGTGCCTCAACCTCATTTCCGAGGCCCTAGATAAATTGCAGAGTTAGCGAAAGACGAAGAACTGGTTCACTGGTGAGCCTCTCTCTCTGCTGGTACTGTTTCTTCTCTTTTCATCTACTTCTTTTTCTTCTCATTTCGATGTTGTTGGCCAACGAATAATCATCCTCTGTGTATCTTGTTCATGGTTTGGTTTTTGTTGTTTTAGGTTTCTTGGATTCTCTTTGAGTTCTTCATTTCTGACACTGTAGAAGTAGAGATGGCGGATAAAACTGAAGTTTTGGAAGCTGTGGTGAAGGAAGCAGTGGATTTGGTACTAGATCTGAACTTTAGGACTCTTGGTTGTTTTGGTTATGATGATTGGAGGTTGTTTTTCGGTTTTTGGATGATATCTTGACGGATTTGGATTTCCTGAGTGCAGGAGAACTTACCACTGGAAGAAGTTTTTCAGAATTTAAGATGTACCGAACAAGGTCTCACCACTGAGGCTGCTCAGGAGAGATTAGCGATTTTTGGACACAACAAGCTTGAAGAGAAGAAGGTTTTGTTCTATGTTTTTACTCTACTTCTAATGCTTCTTCTCTTTCTAAGAATTGTCGGCATTTTCTGACTGTGATTTGAGATTTTACCTTTCTTTCAAGTATTGGTGCTATGATTTTTCTTTCCTTCTCAATTTTATCTTTCTGGTTTTTGTTTTTTCAGGAAAGTAAATTCTTGAAGTTCTTGGGGTTTATGTGGAACCCTTTATCATGGGTTATGGAAGCAGCTGCGATTATGGCCATCGCCCTTGCTAATGGAGGAGTTAGCACTGACATTTTGCTTTGTGTGCTCTTTTTGGTTTGGGGTTTCGAGGGGGTGGGCTTTGATAGTTTACTTAGTGACTCTCTTTATTTTTGTTTCTTTTTCTTTGTTTGTCCCGCAGGGAAAACCTCCAGACTGGCAAGATTTCGTCGGTATCATTACTCTGCTAGTTATCAATTCGACTATAAGTTTTATTGAGGAGAACAATGCTGGTAATGCTGCTGCTGCTCTCATGGCGCGGCTTGCTCCCAAGGCTAAGGTAGTAGATAGAAGCCACATCTTTCGTTCCAAGTAGTTCTGCTCTGATCTATTTTGTCTACACTGTTGGTTATTTGAGGTTTCCAGTTCAAATGGGCTGGAGTACACCTCTTCACTCTAAGTTAGTTGGCTTTCTTGTAATGTAAAATACAGGTCCTCCGAGATGGACGGTGGAGCGAGGAGGATGCTGCTGTTCTTGTCCCTGGCGACGTAGTCAGTATTAAGCTCGGGGATATAATTCCAGCAGATGCTCGGCTCCTTGACGGTGATCCGTTAAAAATTGATCAGGTTCCCAGAAGTAGAACCTTGCTTTCTTGTCCTCGATGTCATTATCAGTTTGATCAAAACAATCTTCCTTACAAATCTCCTCCTGTTGGTTTTGCAGTCTGCCCTGACAGGGGAGTCCCTGCCTGTGACGAAAGGCCCGGGTGATGGTGTTTACTCTGGTTCAACATGCAAGCAGGGAGAGATTGAAGCTGTGGTCATTGCCACTGGTGTGCATACTTTCTTTGGAAAGGCTGCTCACCTCGTGGACTCTACAAACCAAGTTGGCCATTTCCAAAAAGTAAGCAGATGTCTGACTGTGTAGTTCCCACCAATCTGCTATTTGCAGTCTATCACTGGGTTTAGTCTCATCCTTTTATTTATATTTCATAGGTCTTGACTGCAATCGGGAACTTCTGCATTTGTTCAATTGCTGTTGGAATGTTGGTGGAGATTATTGTTATGTATCCCATTCAGCACCGGAAGTATCGTCCAGGAATCGACAATCTACTTGTACTTCTGATAGGAGGGATTCCCATTGCCATGCCTACAGTTCTTTCAGTAACAATGGCAATTGGTTCCCATCGCTTAGCTCAGCAGGTAGGATGGGTAGACATTTGAGGATTTAATTGTCCATAACCCATTGTGGGTTCACTGTCCTGAATAGATGAGATATTCTGTTACTTGATCAATGCAGGGAGCCATCACAAAAAGAATGACAGCTATAGAAGAAATGGCGGGCATGGATGTGCTTTGCAGTGACAAAACTGGAACTTTGACACTGAACAAGCTCAGTGTTGACAAGAATCTTATTGAGGTTGGTTGATGGGTGATGCTTGCTGTGGTGTAGTTCTGACTGATGGTGTACTTTAAATTATTCCCTAATCCATTGTGGTCATGGATGGCACCTAGGCGTGCCAAGGCAATTGCCAGCCCCCTAGGTGGGGGCCAAGGCGAGCACCGCATTTCACATCCAGACCATATTAATAGTTGGTTATATGTTCGATATTTTTATAAGGTAGTAAAGTTTTATTCTACGGCTTATAGTTGTTTTGTAATATGTTCTGTGTTTTTTCTTGTTTTATCATTTTGTAGTTATTTGGTATGACACTTATTTAGTACATTATTTTATAGTTCTTCTATTCCTGTGTTTAGGCACCTTGATACTCAACGGGGTCCGGAGGCCTCGAGCATCAAGGAGTCAATAGTAGCCACTAGCTACATGGGTGATGCCTTGACAATAAATGTCTAAACCTGAATTACATTTACTCAGGTCTTTGCAAAAGGAATTGATGCAGATACTGTTGTTCTGATGGCGGCCCGGGCCTCCAGAATAGAAAACCAGGATGCCATAGATGCTGCAATAGTTGGGATGCTTGCTGACCCTAAGGAGGTGAAATTATTAATCATCTGGATTTTCTTTGAATATCAGGGATAATCAGTTCTGCTTAGCATTTACATCTTTCTACTTTTATCATCAAAAGGCACGTGCTGGCATTCAAGAGGTCCACTTCCTTCCATTTAACCCAACAGATAAGCGGACAGCGTTGACATATATTGACAGTGAAGGTAAAATGCATCGGGTCAGCAAAGGTGCACCGGAACAGGTAAAAACTTTCCTACTGATGAGAATTCCGTCCTAGTTTATTGGTTCTTCATCCCTGTTTATGATATGGTTTCCAGATTCTGAATCTTAGTCATAATAAGTCGGATATTGAGCGGAGAGTGCATTCTGTGATTGATAAGTTCGCTGAGCGTGGATTACGATCACTTGCAGTAGCATACCAGGTGATAATCTTTTCTGTCTATTTCCTATTTCTTATTTGATACGTATTACCTTATTCTGTTTTTCATACTGTATAGTCTATGTGTTTCATTGATGTATAGGAAGTTCCAGAGGGAAGAAAAGAAAGCCTAGGAGGTCCATGGCAGTTCATTGGTCTTATGCCTCTCTTTGACCCTCCTCGACATGATAGCGCAGAGACCATAAGGAGGGCTCTAAACCTTGGAGTAAATGTTAAGATGATCACAGGTGTGTTTTATCCCCCAGCATTTTGACACCTGGAGTGACCATGTAAAAGAGAGTGAAATGATATATCACCTGATTGCATTATCTGGGGAAATTAACGTTCATGGTGCTTTTTAAATCAAGGTTACTAGCTTCATTGAATGGGTGAGTGCTGTTCATAGTTCATACCCGTATTTGGACTCCCCTTGGATATCTCAACCTGGATATGTCAGAAATGCTGAATGGCTCTTTGTTTTTTTTTTAAGCCACACATAGCAAATAGAAAGTTGAATATATGACTTTCAAAAAATTGATGCCTTGTATCGCAAACTCCTATTGTTTAGTACTGAATGATAACACTATTCAGAATAAATGAACTTAATACTTAATAGTGCAGAAAGAATTTGCAGACAAGGTAATTTTTATGTTCCAGAGGTCTTTCCTTCTCTCTTGTGATTGATCTGCTTTTGGAGTTCTGCCAAATATTGGAGCATAGTTTAAAATGTTGACAGCGTTTTGTGGGATTTTACCAATTGTTGTGGTTTACATAGACATAACTCCTAATAGAAGAAAAGGGGTGGCAGGTGGGTGGGGTGGCGTGGGGTTGGGGGGGTGGGGAGACAGTAACGTGAGTAGTTCAGGTGTCACCTAAAATGCATCTCATGAAACTTTCTGTTCTAACAACAAGATTAAGGTGCTTTTCATTACAAATAGTCAAACCATTTGCCTTCTTGGGATCATGCATTGAAGATTTATAATAATGACCCCCTCAAAAATCCTTTTATCTGCACTGATTAGAAATAACTGTTTGTGTCTGTATTGGTCATGATGTGTTAACTTGGAAGTGTTTTGACCTTTGATTCATTTGGACTGTCTCTTTGATTATGGATGACTCTATACATATGATTTTTTGGGGAAAACCCATTCTCTTTCCTGAAAATTTCATACTTGATGTAAATTTTAAAAGTTAAGTATTGTACTTGATAAAGATTGATTAAATAAATTTGAACTTTTTGGGTTGACTAAATAAAGTTGAACTCGAAACGGTTCTTTTTTACATTTTATTGAACAAATTTGTAATATTAAAATATCAGTGAAAGTGAGGGTAAGGATAAACTTTGTGATTTTCTGTGACATTATTAGGCCCAGTCTACAACTAGGCTGAATTGTGGCATTTTTGTCAGTAAACAAAATTTTATTTAAATTTAGGGGGAAGATTTTATAGCTTCATGTATCTGACAGCTTTCGTGAGCCGTCAACATTGTAACCATTCGTTAGGACTCATCAAACCGGTTTGTTGATTTAGAATCTTACTTGGAAGAGAAATCTCCCTTTATTTGTGTAATGTATCTATCAACCCAACTTCATATTTCATTCTCGAGCAACTAGTTTAGATACTGTTTTTTTTAGGCGGCAGAACTTCTCGATCAAATACTCTTCCCCCATTCGTGCATTCCCTATCTTCTTCAACTCTTTCGGCGGCTTGCCACTACACACAGTTCCGTGAGTGCTCAAATGGTGAGTACGGCTTCTGACATTAGGTTCACCTGTGGTCATTATGTCCATCCCTCCCTTTCATCCCATCTCTAATCCTATCTGCACCCTTCCTTCTTCTACTCTTCTGGAGGGCTTGCCACTATTATTTATTTGAATTTACTCCTCCATAACTTCTACTGTACATGAAACATTTTGCCTTAAATTTATGTTAAAATGTATACCTTTTGGGTTGTATCACATTTAAGGACTGTTTGTGATGTTTCACATTTGTCATCAATTGGCACACTTACAAGTCCATGAAAGTAGGGGCATCTTTCCTATCTCATCAGTCAAGTTTCAGTTCAAAATAATAGAGAAGGCGTCTTAAAGTGAGTTTTGAAGTTACAGAAAATTATCGAAATGCCATATGATTTCATTACAGTGAAATGGCATCGTCATAATTTCATGGTACTTTAAACCTACTTGTCTTCCGGGTTCCAGCACTTGTTTCAGGTTGAAATTTGAATATTGATATGGGTTTGGGGTACCTTATCACATGGGCCCACCCATGACCATCAAAGTCTGCCATGTGGCAAGAAAAACATGGCCATGTGACAAATCGGACCTCATTAAGGGTTGTATAATTCCCCCCCCCCCTTCTCGTTTAATTTTTGAGCTTTGTATGGAAACCTTTTGGAAGTTGAGATTTTTTGCCATGGTTTTCTATAGATCTCTTGAGGGTAAAAATTTAAAAAGCTGTCTGAGCTCATTAAAGTATCGGTGGGCACCTAGTTAAACCTGTGATTTCACGGACCAGATGGTTGGACAGCAGTTGGACCGTTGCCCCACAGGCCTGGGCGCTCCATCTCAACTTCCTGAAGGAGGCCTTTGAAAACCATTGAATGATCAACTGACCATCCAATCCAGATGATTGGACCATTGATATCATTCTGACTGGAGGTTTGACAGGCAGACTGCTGCTGCTGTTTAAACCGTATTTCATTTTGTGAAGAATTGAGCTAACTACCACCTGACAGTACAATGACATCTTATCCACTGCTCGTGCTAACATTTTGGTTCATTTGTCAGTGCATGTCATATATCTGATTAATTTTGGAACACATTTGGCTTGACCCGACTGGGACTGCTATGCGCCAGGCTTGTCCCTTTTTACAAACAATGATCTGGTGTCTGCCTAGATATTTTCCTCTCTATACCTTGCCTAGGTTGGTATGGACTTGAACCTTGAGGCTGTCTGATGCCTCGGCCGACAATACTGCTTGAAGCTAATAGCTGACGTCATTGAATAATAACATTATGGCATAACCTGGTCGATTCATATTTGTAAAGCATGTGACTGATGATCATCTGTCCATTGTATGACTGGTCGATTCATATTCGTAATGCATGTGACTGATGATCATCTGTCCATTTCCTTGTGATGCTTGTCCACGTATACTTCCCGTACTTTCAAATTAGTGGATTTTTGATAGTTCTCCACAGGTGGGGAATGCCCCAACTTCAAGTGCGGTTTTGCATATTGGTTGATTTTTTAATTTTTTTGGGGATTCCTATCAGGTGATCAACTAGCAATAGCAAAGGAAACAGGACGACGTTTGGGAATGGGAACCAACATGTACCCCTCATCTGCTTTGCTAGGTCAGAACAAGGACGAGTCAATTGCTGCTTTGCCAGTGGATGAATTGATAGAGAAAGCTGATGGTTTTGCTGGGGTCTTCCCTGGTAATATTTCAATCCGTTCCTGCATTTGGATTATAATACTTTCACTTGGCATGTAAACTTTTAGTTGTTAATTTTGAGTGCCCAAGGCTTATTTATTTGCATGTCCTTGCTTTGTTTGACCTCATGATTTATGTTTTTTTAGAGCATAAATATGAGATTGTAAAACGCTTACAAGCGAGGAAACATATATGTGGAATGACTGGTGATGGAGTCAATGATGCTCCTGCTCTTAAGAAGGCTGACATTGGGATAGCAGTTGCTGATGCAACTGATGCCGCTCGTAGTGCTTCTGACATTGTACTGACAGAACCTGGTCTTAGTGTTATCATCAGTGCGGTATTGACTAGTAGAGCAATCTTCCAGAGAATGAAAAATTACACGGTAAATTTCTGCTATAGCCATGCCCAACATGATTTCGCCTGCTTGACTCTTTTTTCTCCTTTGTCATCTTGATTATAACAATTCTCTCAATAAAAAGAGATTAGCTCTGGCTTAATATAAGGGTTGTTCTTAATTGATGTGGTTTTTTCCTTTATCTTTCTGCAGATTTATGCTGTTTCTATCACGATACGTATTGTGGTAAGTTTATCGCAGTTGTTTAAGATTCATTTGATTGGATTTTTAGACATTCTATTCCTGCATGTCTGGTGTAAAGGTTTGTGAGCTGACCAGTTGGCTGGGCTTTTCTGGAATTTGATCCCTCCCCCAACCCAATAGCTTGGTTTCATGCTGCTGGCACTCATATGGCAATTTGACTTCCCACCTTTCATGGTGCTCATCATTGCGATTCTCAATGACGGTTAGTTTGTCATCCCCAGTATCCTTCCTCCACAAGGCATCATTGTGATGTTTACATTCTACAAAATTTCATTGCAAGAAGCTTCTTCTTGTACCAGCGGGTGTGTGTATTTTTTGGTCTCTGTCTATTTTGTTATTTGCATGCTAACTTCTTGCTTTTTATGATTGATCAGGTACCATAATGACAATTTCTAAGGATAGGGTAAAGCCTTCTCCTCTGCCAGACAGCTGGAAGTTGGCTGAAATATTTGCAACAGGCATAGTTCTTGGTAGTTACTTGGCAATGATGACAGTAATTTTCTTTTGGGCTGCATACAAGACTGATTTCTTCCCGGTATGATGACTTCTCCGTAGATAACATAAAATCTGTTATGTTGAGCTATTAAATATAAGGCAGACTTTGATTTTCTAGATAATGGATGAAATTTATTACTGCACCTCCTAGAGGCTTCTCCCCCCCCCCTTTGTTTGATGGATATGTTGGAAAACTTGATGGTAACTTCTTCCCTTTGGACAGAAAGTGATGCTGTAAAGCCTAGGTGGCGTTGCATCATACAATGTTGTTTATAGGTAGGATTAGAGTGGCTTGAATTTATAAAAATTTTATACAACAACTACTCAAGCCTTATCCCAACTAAAAGGGGTCGTCTGCACTCTACAGAGATTCTTCCCCTCCAAAAGAAAAAAAAACAGTAAAGAATACTAAAAGCTGCCATGATCCCATCCATATGCATCCAGAAATATCATAAACATTGTAGTAAGCTAATACCACCAACCTTGACAAAATATTATAAAGGTTTAGTAATGCGGGATGATGATATAAGCTGATAGAATACAACCCAGAAAGCAAGAATCCTAGAGAAGGAACTACACATCTAGTCCGGTTAACCCCAATAGGATCTAGGCAATACTTTTGATGTGGCATAGCTGCTATTCTCGTGACTGCACCTACCAAGGTTGGGAATGAAAATCGGCTTTCTTCAAAGATGCCTACCAAGAAACTTTCAACTTAATCCATCTAGGCTCAGTATGCATGTATACCCCCATTGATTGGAAACATGCCTATTTTCTTCAGAAGCACCTACCAGGTAGCCTTCATCATAATCCAACTAGGCTAAATTTGTATGTATACCCCCGTGGGCAGAGATTTGTTATAGAGAATATCATTGCCAGATTGCAAATGTTCCCCTTTTCTTTAGGCTAAAAATCTGTTATTTATTTATGTTTATCTTTGTTGTTCTACTGCCATATTAGTTTACTGCAAGCAGTTTATGAGGATCTACCTAATAACACATTTATCATGGCGTCTAGGTGAGGCCTGGACACAAGGCGCTCGCCTAGGCCACACCTTGACAACTATTCCTATAACTTGTCTTTCTTTTTTTGTAAAATTTTCTAGAGAACATTTGGGGTTTCTAGTCTTCAGCAAAGTGCTCGAGATGATTTCAGAAAACTTGCCTCAGCCATATATCTTCAAGTGAGCACCATCAGTCAGGCCCTCATATTTGTTACACGAGCTCGGAGTTGGTCTTTTGTGGAGCGCCCAGGGTTATTGCTTGTAGTGGCTTTCGTGGTTGCCCAACTGGTTGGCAATCTTCCCTCCCTTTCTTTGCAAGCTCCTCATTACCTTCATCATGGTGAGTAAAAATGAAAGAAAAGCTAAACCTTCACTTGTTTTTTGACAGATAGCTACACTTATTGCAGTCTATGCAAACTGGGGGTTTGCAGCAATTGAGGGAATCGGATGGGGTTGGGCTGGTGTGGTTTGGCTTTATAATATTATCTTCTACTTCCCTCTTGATTTCATTAAGTTTGTCATCCGATATGCTCTGAGTGGAAGAGCTTGGGATCTTGTTATTGAGCAGAGGGTATGAATCCTGTTTCCTGTTCCTTGTTAGCATTTAACCTGCCAGGATTTCTTCTTAATGTTTTGTAGTGGATTCCTCTTTGCAGATTGCCTTTACAAGGCAAAAAGATTTCGGGAAGGAAGCTCGTGAACTAAAGTGGGCACACGCTCAGAGGACTCTTCACGGTTTGCACCCACCTGAGACCAAGATGTTCAATGACCGCTCCAGTTTCACAGATCTTAATCAGATAGCTGAAGAAGCCAGAAGGAGAGCTGAAATTGCAAGGTATCAAACTGATTATTTGCATTGTTAAAGAAATGGAAAAGAAGAGGCAGCCGGGGAGAATAAGAAAAATGAAAATAAACTTTTTATCTTTTCCAAGGCATGAGAATCAGAAGCACCAACTATTTAGTTGGGATTGTCATTTTGTCTTAGAATGTTTTTAAGTCGTTACATTGGCTGGCTAATATGGCAATGCATGTTAATTATGTGATTGCCCACCGATGTTAATATGGCTCTTGGGGTTGATATTTCAACTACTCTCATTTCTTCTTTCCGCCCCGGGGGTTGGGGGGGTGTTGAGTATGAAGTGATGTGAGTCATCATTCCTCATGCCTTAGTAGCGTCACTTTTTTTTGGGGAGGGGGGGGTGGTTTGGTCTTAGAAAAGCATTCAAGGTTCTAAATCAAAATAGAATCGGGTCGGACTGACTTGGCCAGACACGGTCTAACTTGATGTGCTATGAATCGGGTTTATTGGAATTGGCGTTTGTTAATTCTGAGGCATATCAGCCGATTCCACCAATTTCGGTCCGCTTTTTAAACATGATAGTATTGGTACTCTTTCACAATTGGAAGGAAAGACTGAAAAGGGGGGTGGGGGTTAAAGAGAACGTGATAACTAAAGATCATTAATGTAGTTGGGGTGCTCCTACTGGTGTACACTGATTGGTACAGCAATTTATAATATCTAACGTATCTTTGTAGACATTGAATCACTTGAGCTTTTGTAGACTCGATGTCTCTGATCTTAACATGGCATGAATGCAGGTTGCGAGAACTCCACACATTGAAAGGACACGTTGAATCAGTGGTGAGATTGAAGGGGCTAGACATTGACACAATCCAGCAAGCATACACCGTGTAACAGCAGCCCATCTGTCTGATTCGGTATGATATAATTATCCTTATTATGGGTGCTGGGTGCATGCGAAGTTTTTCTTACAGTTGTGCATATGCACTGCCCCTCTTATTTCAACACCCCCAGTGCCCTGTACCCCCTTTTCTGTAATCTGTTTCAACTTTTCTTTGTTCATATAGCTTTATATCCCACCCCAGAAAAAGAATGTGCCGGAGGAGGGGGATGTGGATCGGAATTGTACGTCTATACCCTATAGTGAGATTTTTTCTTTGCTGCTCTAGGTTTATCTCTCAAACTTTCATGTGAATGTGGTGTGAGCCAGCTCATTGGGCGTAATGTGTTTTGGGGATTTTAGGATAATGTTTTCTTTGTGTTCCCTGAAACTAATGTGAACAATGCTGTCCACTTTTTTTTTGTTTTCAAGTCAAGCCCCAAGGAGGGTTGAACTCGTCACCTCTTAATTCTGTGGTGTTTGTCTTTGCCAACTGAGCAACACCCCTTGGGGTTATTGTCGTCCACTTAAAATAATCCTCAAACTACCACCAGGTAGCAGGATGATTTCTGTTGAATCAGATTGATTTGCTCGCTATGTAGGCATTAAATGCTTCTGATCTCTCAAATCTGACTTGTTATTGGTATTAGAAGCTCCCAGGTCGGGTCACAATGGCTCAGATGAGGCTGGCTTGGCTGCATTGATGGTAGCTAAGAGAACCTTTCCTGTTATATTGATTCTTGCGGAGAAAGTAATTCGGTTGCCGGCTGAGTAAGGTGGCCAGTTTTCTTAGCGAATGGTGGGTTGTGCCGTTGTGGACTGGATAAGATGCATGGGTGAGTGCTGATTGTCTGGCTCGACACCCATCTGGTTGTAATAAGATGTCAATCTGTATCTGGAACAGCAGGTTTTGTGAGGGATCGTGCGTTTTGCTTTTTTGCTTTTGCTGAAGTTATGTGGAAAATCTCATGGAATTGTACTTGGAGTTCTAACAGATAAATAGTCACTCATATGGGTGTTTAGTGCTTTTCACTATTTACAGTGAAAGTTGAATGATTCTTATTCAATCTTGGTATGATTCAATTTATGCGATTGTGGGGTTAGTCTGGATTATAGACCCATGGGACTAGTCAATACCCATCGTTAAAAGAAAAAAAAAGAAAGTAAAATTATGCTTCTATGAGAAGGAACCCCATGCATCAACTCCATAATGAGGTCTCTGATTTTGGTTCTCCATAAAGTATGCTAGTGTCATACCTTCGTCGTTGCTCCTGACTTATGGGGGCCATCGCACGGGAGTTTTCGGGTCAAAGATCTGAAAAAAAAAAAAAAGTCATGATCTCTTCGCATAATTTTGTGTTACTAGAGCTGTTGATAGACATTTTCTGATCTCGAAGGTCAGTGATTTCGGTTGTCTATAAGTTGTGTGCCTCCTTGTAGTGTTCATGTTATTATGAAGTGCCCTTTATGTACTTCACCATTTCATGGTCTATGGTTCTGTCGTTTATCAATCCCTCTAAAATTGCGGCTGCTTTTCGTCAAGAGAATGGAGACTTGGATCTTCTACTTCTAGGGCTCCTTTTGAGATGGTGGAAATTCATGTAAAAATCATGTTGGGTTTATTGATTTTTATTTAGACCGGTTTAGTGGATTGGTTCAATAGTTTAGATAGACTAATGAAAAAAGAAAATAAGTGAAGTATTTATCAAAGAAGAAGTTAGTTGTTGAAGCAAGGTGGAGTGTGATCAACAAAGAAAAGTTGAAGTCATATAATGTTTTTAAAGAGACACTTTGTCAAGTGTGTAGTTGATGTTTCTTCTAAAAGAAGAAAGGAAGAGATATAATGAATAGGTTTTCTCTACAACAAAGAGAGAAAACAAGTATGAGTCTACAAAATGGGTGTTTAGAGAGTTTGAGGATGATAGAGGAAGAGGGAAGGTCAGTGAGTGAACAAGTGAGAAAATGGAAGAGAGAGGTGTACAAGGGACTTAGGATTGGGGGACAAATTGCAAGCTTGTAAGCTTTCTCTTTTCTTGTTTTTGGTGGAAAATTGATCTCACTTCGTGGATATAAGCGGTTTTATTGAACCGGGTAAATCTCTTGTCCCTTGATTTTTTTTTTTTTTTTTTTTTTTTTTTGTTGATTTTCAAATTCATGAGTTACTCAAATCAGAAGTAGAAAGTTCCTTCGAATCCCAACAAATTGAATATTCACCCCAAGTTCAAGATTTTCTTTTGGATGTTTATGCCTAATTGCCTCCCTTTCACATATTGTATGTCCAAGTGGTTCAATCTTGAGGTTGATTGTGCTTTCTATAACCATAGTAATGACACCTTATCTTTGAAGGAATAATAGCTATCTCATCATGGTTTAAAGTATCTCCGATACCGATACAATACTCTTCGATACGTATCTTAAATTTATCCAATCGATACGATACACACCGATACGATACATGTAATTTTTAAAATCTTTTCGTATCGATATATATCCTACGATACATACCGATATGCACCAATACACTATCGATACATACTGATACTCTATGGAAAATATAAAATCGAGGTGAAATATATATTTCGGTATGTATCGGTGAGTATTTGTATGTATTGATCGGTACGTATCGATGAGTATCAGTACGTATCGGTGAGTATCGATATGTATCGATTAGTACATATCGATGAGTATTGGTACGTATCGGCGAGTACCGATACAATGCGCTATGGTTATATAATGGCCAAGATGGGTATTTTTTCAGAAAACACGATTTTTTGAGAGGTTTTTGTTCCAAAGTTGCTACCAGTCATATTTCTCTCTAATTAAAGTGAAAATCAAGGTTGGGAATAAGGATTTTACATTTATGGGACAACTACAAACCTTGAATTCTTAGTGCGATACCCTCAATTTAGTGTTTATGCATAATACATGTTATCAATAGCTTTTTTCAACAAATTTTTTGTGCAAAAGTGTTTAACAAGGTGTTTCATATCCATTTATGTGCGTATCTTTAATGTATCTTACCGTATCTCCGATACGATACGATACCCTCCGATACGTATCTTAATTTTGGTCGACCGATACGGTGACCGATACCGATACTTTAATCCTTGTATCTCATTATATTTTCTTTGGTATCATAGGACTCAAATTATTCATAGAAAATTTAAACATGACCTTTCTTGGTTTTACATGATATATCTCGTTGGATTTCTAATCTTAAATTGTCTCCAATGTCAACTGTTGATTTTGTTATGGGTTAAACATTTAAGCCATGCCTTTGATGGATCATTTTGTTATATATATTTTGGGTGAATAATCATATTTTTTTATATTGTTTGCAAAAAACCCTTTAATCCCCTTACTAACGAGGCTAGTTGGGCTTCTTCTATAATGGTTCAACGTCATTTTTATCTTGTTGGCCTACATTATGGTATGATTGGGAGTGAGATTGAAGCAAAGACCAATGGCCTTCATCAAGGAATCACTGTAGCAGTATAGATGGGATGCCAATCCATAAAGGCTTGGTTTCTCAATGTGGTGGACAATTTTATTCCTCTATTAATTTATTGATTTTTTTTTTCATGAGAAAAAGCAAAGGATGGTCCTTTTAATTTAATAATCAGGAGAAGGAATCATACGATGCCAGAGTGCAGTTTTGCACCAATAAAATTAGGACATTTATCGAGAAGAGAGTGGATGGAGTCGATGGGTGAGATGTGAGAGGGCATGCGCAGAATTATGTACACTAACGTTGCCATGTGCTTCAACATAAGCTTTCAGATCCTCTTATCCTTAATTCCCACCCTAACCAGAGGAAACAAGGTTTCATGGTTGGAATTTCATAATTCCTTGAGACCATCTCTTGTCTTCTTCGCATTGAGAATTTCAGGTGGCTTGGTTTGGTGTCGGGGTTTAAAAATCCAGAATCAAATCCAATCCCAGATTCATTAGATATGTTCTTGAGATTTTGATGTTTCGATCATCCGAGAGGTCAGGGGGAGGTATATGGGTCAGGCAGGGCCAACTTAACCAACCAATCACTCACTTCTCTCAGATGCTGTCTTGGAGGGTTAATGATGAGGTCTTCTTCTAAAAAGAGAGTTGTAGATTCATAAGATCATGATAGAGTTTCATCGAGAAGTTGATCGTTGAAATAATAATTGATACGAAAAACACAAGCTGTCAATTTTTTTTTTCCAAACCAGAATCCTTAGAAAGAGACCTATGACTATAAGCTTATATGGCTACTTGTCCCTATTTTTCCAAACCAGAATCACAATAGGGGTATTGGTTACTGTGTGGTTAGAAAGAGAAATATCATTGGGAATACAACAACTTATTGGACCAGAATATGTCAATTCCTCGGGAATTCTTCAAACCCTAGCAGATGGAACCAAATTATTCCCCTCTAGCAAACCTTCCAGCTAGAGGGGATACTCGTCTATTCAATTTTTTGACCATCCATGTAGCCCACTAGTAGAGCAGCCATAGAAATTATTTTTTTATTTTATTTTTATTTTTTTAAGAAGAAGTAAGCCCAAAAGTACAGTAGATGAGAAGTCAAATTAAAGGAAACGTGAAGCTCTAATTTTGAGCAAAGAGACCTCCAGAATCCAGATCCCTATTATGAAAGTTAAGAAACTAAACAAAAAAGTAGCAATTCTACTACCCATGAAACGATTTAGAGCTTTATTCTAAGCCTGATACATTTAAGGAAATCCAAACCCTTTTCAGAAAATGAGAAAGATGATCATATGGTGGAGGTGAGAGCAGTAGGGAGATGCTTGAGGATCTTCTTCTCGAGTTCATCCTTTTTGGCACCAACAACCTTGTCCACTTCCTTCCCTTCTTTAATCAGAATGAAGGTTGGCATCGCCTGAACTGCAAATTCCTGTGCCACATCCTGTGTACATAGAAGCCATAATAGAATATTTCAGGAATTGAATTCAATTAACTTGAAACTTAATTTGAGTTGTTCTATAGGGTAAGATTGGATTCGATACGATACCACCAACTCATCAACATCGATCTTGACGAACTCGACGTCTGTGTATTTGTTGGCCATGTCAACGACGGCTGGTTCGATTAATTTGCAGGGGCCACACCACGATGCCGAGAAATCGATCACCAGCTTCACAATCAATGATAAATTTCAGTAACAAACATCGACAGAAATCATCATTTCACAATATTAAACAAGCCCAGTTGGGGAAAAATTTAATCTTGATTGAGGAAATTGGTAAACGAAATATCCTAACCCTAATCGAGAGAGAAAAGGAAATGGTTGGATAATCGAGGGTTTACCAGTTTAGATGAAGCAGTGAAGGCATCAAAGTGAGCCTTCCATCGAGCTGCGGAGTGGAATGAGATAACGCGAGACGGCTGCGATGAGCCATCGTCGGTAGGAGGGTTGTGCCGCATTGAGAAATTCGCTCCCATCTCTGTTCGAATTTCGATTTGCAGGAGAAACAAGAACCACACTGAAGATTGAATTGATGGGTTGATGGGTTGATGGGTAGATTATCACCTTAGCTCAGTTGCCCTTTTAAGGATTAGAAATTGATGACAGAGGAGGAGGAAGAAGAAGAAGAAATGTTTCCCCCTATTCCTTCTTCTTGCCTTGACGACGGAAGCGTGTTCCTCCAACCCTTCACGGGTCACGACCCAAGAAAGTCAAATTATTTGATCTCTGACTCCTCTCTCTCGACTATTTCGCAGGGCATACCAGTTGCCTTCGTACCGTTTTATACAGGCTAATCCCAGCATCAGTGAGCAACTGATCATTAAAAGGAAGAAGGAATAATCTATTGATGGTTCCATTCACCAATCCAGAACTCCAAAGATCGGATTCCTCACTCCTACCCCACGTCTCTTCACGCGTCATCGCCACTATTAAATAAGTTTCAAAAATTTGAAGCGAAAGAGAAAGAAATTAAAAAGGATTTTTTTTTTTCTTTTTCTCTTTTTCTCTTTTTCTGCCCACCAAGCATGAATCAATCAATCAATATAGGGGCCGTCGACCTCAGGACAAGCATGAATCAATCAATCAATATAGGGGCCGTCGACCTCAGGACATCATCAGATAAAGATGTTGTCGGCCGCATGTTCAATTCATTCATTCATTGGTCATGACCCTATTTCACCGCCATCATCATCAACCATTTCAAAGAAGAGGTTTATGAGAAATACTTTTCTTAGAGTCGTAGTCATATACATGGATTCTATCAAAAAAAAAAAACATATGCCTTTCTTTTTGGTCGAACCTTTCACACATTTCATATGTATTTAAGATGCCTCATCAGCTGTACCCTCGATTTTGTAATGCATATAGAAGGTTCGTGATCAAATCAGCTTCAGCCTCTATTCCCTATAACCATAAAATGTGTTGCTTTACTTTCCTTAATGCCATTTATAGGAAAATTGAACTCTATATATTTATGTTTTTGGAATGATGGCCTAGACGAAACTAAGAAATCTCATCTCTTTGAATGGTATAAAGTATATTTATCAAAATCACAAGGTAGCTTAGGTATCAAAGGCTCGATCGGGTGGTCGTAGATCAGTCCCCTCTCTGCGCGTTTTGATGGAAGCTGAACTTGAAGAAGCAGAATGGGTGAGAGCACGATATGACCAGCTTAATCTGATCGAGGAAAAGTGCCTAAACACGATTTGCCATGGCCAGTGTTATCCAAGAAGAATAGCACGGGCTTATGACAAGAAAGTTCGACCTTGAAGTTTCAAAATTGGGGATTTAGTGCTCAAGAAGATCCTAGGAAGAGCCACGGGGAAAATTCAAGCCAAACTACGAAGGTCTCTATTTTTTGGTAAAAAAGGTATTTTCTGGAGACGCGCTTATTCTTACCTATACGGATGGATATGAACTTCCTGAGCCAGTAAACTCCACTCCATGATGGTAAAAAAACTATGCTTGAATATTTTAGGAGTTTCGAGATGTACCGATCAATCTTGAAATGAAGAGAGGCCATTTTTAAAATAAAGCTCATTTCTTGAAACTGAACTGGCATCTCATAAATGAAGAAAATTCTCTTTGGGCATAAACCTTAAAAGGAAATACTTTTCAAAGAGATCTATTCTCAACCATGGCACCATTAAAGATAAGGGATCAACCACTTAAAACAACATTGTGAGTATTCTCCCTTCACTTAAGAAGATGGTGGATTAAGAGAATTGAAAATGGATCTAATACTTTCTTTTGGACCGACCCCTGGATCCCATCATATTGCAATTTAACTCTATCATCTATACTTCAGGTCTAACACCTCCTTTAAATTGGGTTAGTGATTTTATCTGTTGGAATGGATGGAATGCTGGATTATTATCTTCCATGCTCCCGCTCCCAGTAGCCAATGACATCTTAAAAATTCAAATTTCCTTTAACAATGATTTTTTTATGGTGCCACTTTTCAGAAAATGGTGTATTCACCACCAAATTGGCGACTAGTTTCTTAACACATACACGTCTACTAACCCAATTGGATTTTTAAACTGATTTACTTGCTTATTTCTTTGCTCTAATTGGTGGTGATTCTTTTGAAAACTACAAATCCATCCAAAAATTAAATTTTCTTCTAGAGAGTTGCAAAGGATTCCCTACAAAAGTTATTATTGGAAAATGGGTTGAGAAGGATCAATCTTGTGTTTTGTGTCACAACCAACATGAATCATTATGACATATCTTCTTCTCTTGCGAGTTTACCAAAAGGATATGGGTTGCTAACTCTTTGGGGCTTAGAACTGAATTCCTCTCTGCTTCCTCTTTTTGATCACTCATAACGTACTTGTTCAATTCTAAGATTGTACTTGTTGATGACTTAAACAATTTATTTAATTATTTTTTATTACATGCTACTTTTTATGGTCACTCCGAAATCAGGTTATCTTTACCAAAGTAAAGTCAAACCCCTTTTTTATTATAAATCCGGTACATGAGTGGATCTCTCACTTGGTATCGTTATACGAGACCCTACACCTATTAAAAATAATAAGAACTTCCATACTTTGTTGATACGGAACAACATAGCAACATTGCTAATATGTTCGGCCCTAGGAAAAATATTATTGGATGGATCATTGTTAGTAAAAATGGGAACTGCAAAAAAATGGAAACGGACGGTATGAGTTTGAAATAATAAAAATTTTCAAATGATACGGTAAACAAAACAGAGAACAGTAAAAATAAAAAAAACGGATGGTACAAGGTTTAAACGTGTAGATTTCAAACAAATGAGACTAAAAAAAGGGTAGTATACTCATATAAATTAAGGAATTGTTATATAAATATCTACATCTAGTGTTCAAAACAATTACAATATCTAACATTAATGCCTATACATCTCATGTCTCATTATAAGTTTTAAGATATATCATTGAATATCATCCAACACTCATTCTAAATTCATACACCACACATGCCCAAAGTCTAATTGAGCAATGTAACTAGGTTATGGTGTTGTTCATTGTTGTCAACATAGTCAACATACTCTCGAAGTGATATATGTTCAGTTAGAGTTAAAAGTCATCACTTTAGAAAAAAATTTCAGCAAATACGGCAGTTTATAGCTCAATTTCAGGGTCCGTGAATTGAATTTGAGTAAAGGGTAATATCATGAGAAATATAGTCCATTGTGTTAACTTCAAGTTGGTGAAAGAATCAAGTCGATCAGAGTTTGGGCGAGAGATATATGGTCAATTAAGTAGACATTATATTCAAAAATCAAGTCTTAAAAAACACCATAAAAATGAAACGTGTTTAGAACGGGAATGCTTGAAGTTTGTTGCTTTTTTAAGTATCTTTGGGAAGCATATAGTAAAACGTGTTTTAAAAGGTAAAAAATAGAAACATGTTTAAAACGTGTTTTTGCTAACAGTGGGATATATTACTTACATTTAAAAATAAAGGAAAGTGTGTTTCATTATATGCCAACTATATGATGACAGGACAAGCTTGGAGTCAACGTGGCCTTGAGCTCGCTATCACTTTTTCTAGATGTCCATAATGTTTTGTTCAAAATTTTTTTTGGCTCAGGCCTAATGAGGCATGGTCCTCCTTATGCATAGGTTTTACATTAACAACATCTTTCTCCTGATATTAATGTTCTATATTTCCTTCTTAATTAATGGAGTTTTGATTTCCATAAAAAAATGGCTCAACTATAACAAAAGAAAAAAAAAAAAAAGCCTCATTAATAAACCATCATTTTTTTTTTTTTTTAAAGGATAGAGGATAAAAGATATGCACACTCCTAGTTAAAATTTGAAAATGAATGTGAACATCTCTATGAAGACCTAGAGTATTGCAATAACTCCCTTAACCCCATTTAGTTCAGAAAAGGCTGAGTTGTTGCAATATTGCAGTGACTTCCTGTAAAATGACTTATATACCACCCCTCCCCTTATTTTAGTGTTTTCCTATAATACCTTCTCTCTAAAGTAGGCCCAAAATTACACACGAGTACTGGAGGGAGTCCTCCCTTTAGTTTAAAATAACTAGGGAAATACACAACAACAACAATAATAATTCAGCCTTATCCCAACTAAATACGGTTTGCCACATTGATCCTTGCTCTCCAATCATTTCTATTCGAAGTCATACTTGTACAAAGCCTAATTATGTATGTCTTTTCTCACCATTTCTCCTAGTATTATTTTAGGTCTGGTCTTGACTCTTTTAGTTCCTTCAATTTGAAAATGCTATTAAACTATCTAACATTCAAATTAACAATCCACAATCCACACTGCAAAAATGCCTCATTAATTAGCTTCTCCAAGCACTCTAGAAAATCTTTCTCCTTTGGTTTATGTTTTAAGAGTCACTTCCCTTGATTATGTTCTCCTTTGTCACCTTCGTAGATTTTTTAACATGCCTTATGGGAATGGGGTGCCTTAAGGCACAAGGTGAAGTGAGACACCAACCAATTGCGCCAATAATTGTCCCCTTCTCCTTGGCCTTTTGGAGCGTGTTATCTAAAAGAATTTTCTTTCATATAAGGCTAGCTATAGTTGATTAATACACGCATGTCCATATATTAATATGGGGAGAAGAATAAAAAGTGACATACGGAAGAGAAAATTATAATACTGGATTTAAGTAATTTAAATGATAATTAATTCGCATGATATTATTGGGCACTTTTTTGTAGTGAGGTGTAAACTGTTTTCAATTAGGGATAGAATTTGAGAATTTGTTCATAAGGAAGTCATACTATGTCTTCTTGTGAATGGAGATTTCAGGCACCAAGTATGAGTGTGCATATGTATGTACACATGACCAGATTGCTTGAGAATCATAAATGGAATATTGTCAGTTGTATATATTAAGAACAATATTGTAATTGATAGTTTATGAATACTTCTTTGATCGAAGAGTTCCTTATCATTATGGTTGATTATTATAGATTTTGGTGTTCTAATAAGTAACACATACAGGCTACATATAAGTATGTTGGTTTCATGACGCTTGCCTATAAATTTTTTTGTTTTTTTTTATTAACCAAGGTGTCCAGGCCAGCTTACGCATACTTCGACTAATCTTTAAGGAGACTAGCGCAACAACCCACCGCCAAGCTTGCCCATGAATGAAAAAAACGCCCAATAAGGGATCCACTTCACATATTGTAAATATATCAAGAAAGAAATATCTAATCAAATTGGACAGAAATTCCGAGCTCGGTGGTGTACTTTTAAAATAGTTTGCAAAATGATTAAATAATTATTTATTAATACTTATTTGAAAATTTATTATTCTCATAAAGGTCCATTATTTTTTTAAATGTCACACGGTATCTATTTTGCCACGTGAATCGATGATATGTTAATTTTGATTTTTTTTTTTTTTTTTTGAGAAAGAAAAATTCCATTGATAGAAAGGTTATATGATATATTCATTCCGACTGTTGAATAGAGAAGACATGGTCTAAATTAGTCATGTACCAAATTCATAGCACAATCAATCATGTATCCACTTTTGTATTGCCATACACCTCATGTGTGTCCATGCATGTGTATCAATACTCTACGTATTATTGTACGTTCATTCTCCCAACTTTGAGTGGGAATAGACAATTTAAACTATAAAAGAAAAAGTGAAAAAATGGATAGCTAAGATTTCTTCTGACCCTAATTATTTATTTAAATATTATTTAAACTATTTTATTCTAATAAGTTATTAAGATTATTATTATTATTATTATTATTATTATTATTATTATTATTATTAATTTTTTTTTTTGGTTGAAGTGCTTAAGATTCAGTGTATAACATTTTGACGGACTGGGTGGTAACAAAAATTAATTCCATGTCTGTGGGTTTGCTATAAGATATTTTAAAGTCACTAAATCAAAATGATACTATTAACTTTAGGGACTTATATGTTATATCCAATTTTAAGTGTCTTTCTAAGTAAATATCTTTAACGACAAAGTTTTTGTCCGAGAGATCCCATTGTGGCACAGATACATAGGAGGATGAAATGATCACCTTGGCCTCCTAGTGGCACGTGCCCCTGTGTCTGAGTGAGGGGGAGCTATAAGACAGAATACATTTGCCCATATCTTTATTTACCAAAAAAAAGTTGGCATCACATAAGATATAGCTCATCCAATTTGATAACACCACTTGGTACACTTATACTTGGATTTTAGCAATAAAGTGTTATACAATAGTTGGTACACCTACTTGTACATAAGCTCTTTCTCTCTCTATTGATGTTCAATATGCTAGAAATATGATTCATTATCTTTGTTGATGTTAAACATGTCAAAGGTATAATCATTACATCAATCATGGTAAAGCAAAGGACTGCCATGAATATAAACTGAGAAAATCATGATCAAAACACGGGCCGTCATGGTCTTGGCTAAGAAATAAAACTGATCTGTTAAGAAAATATAAAGAATAGACTAATCTTCTAAGGAAATGTAATACAGAGAAAGAAAAGATCAAGACTAAAACTAGTCTACTTGAAAAGGAAAAGATAACTGATGCATTGTGTTTTTTCTTGATCTGTTCATGATTTCCTTTTTCTTTCACCATAGTTTCTTTTATAGTTTTATTTGAAAGATCCTGCTCATTTGGAAGTTTCGTAACTAGATGAACCCATCTGCCATGTCCTTAGTGGGATAATTATTAGAATTACACTCCCTTAATTGATTGTAACTGTCTCAACCACTTAAGCCATATGTTTTCCCTGAAACTAAACCGTGTTTGTGCTAATTATTTTGATTAACAATCAGTTAACTGATCGTAAAAACTTGCAATGGGTTAGCTGACTGTAAAAATTTACAATCGATCAGCTGACCGTAAAATGTCACAATTAGTCGGCTGACCGTAGTTAAAAATGGTCAATTCATGATACAAGTTTCTCATTGTCGGTCAAGCTGATCAAAATTTTATTTAGAACCAATTCGTGTTGATATGAATTCTATCTTCAAGACATTTTCGTGCAATGATCAATCTTTTAATTGGTTAATTGCCTTGTGCATTGACCATGAATCATCTAATTCATAGAATTTTCAGATTATGATACCAAAAGTATGAGAAACAAAAAGGTTAGAACTCCACCAAAGTTTATCTGCAACTTACAGGTAGATTATGTCTTTAGTTCTTCTTGACTCTCTAGTTCATTTCCTTGGCATGTATCGAAGTTATGTGCTATAAGACCCCGGTTTAGGAAAGACAGCAGGAATAGAAGATCCAATTCTACAGGTAAGGCTTCCACTACTCTCTTTTTCCACTTTTCTTTTGGAATATTGGATAAATTAACTTATTCTGATTATGAGACCTGAAATGATGTGACTATCCTAATCACATAGGAGAATGTTTTCCGTGCAATTATTATGGAAAATGTAAAAGTCAAAGATGTAAGGAGGAATAACAGAACCTTGTTCCTTATGGCCATTGTTGGAGTTTTACAATTTCTACAGTCTGTATCAAATTCGCTTTATTCCCCTTCTGTTTTTTGTTCTCTCTCTCTCCTTCGATTCCCTTTGGCAAAAACAACGTTCCAGACTCCACAGCCGGAATTTAAATCCCTTGGCACCTTCCAATGTGCTTTCCTGAAAGGAAAAGATGAAAACAATACAGCTAGAGATTCATTCTTTATAGGCCAAAATTTTCTCTTTGTGGGGAAATTAGGCAATGGTTGCTGATCACAGTTGGCAAGTTTACGTAATCATATATTATTATAGATAAAGATTTCCTAGAAGGTAGTGTGGCCCGCATCAGTGTGGGGATTAATGGAAGGACACGTGAAAACATCAATATACAACAAAATGTAAAAACACAACCCTAAAAGATGCAGAAGATAATAGAAAAATAAGAGTAAACAATGCACATAGATTTACGAGCTTCAGCAAGATTGCCTACGTCCTCGATGAGATGAGATCTTACTTCACTATCAGTAGAGAATAAGGTTACAACGATCGTCCTCACACCTCTCAGTATTGGCTGCTTTACAGAGAAAGAAACCATCGCTACAAAGGACTGCCGTCCTACCTGTCGAGGCGCCTGTACCAATACTCCTTCGATTAAATTAGGACAGAATACAAGACATCGTACACCAACACAGAAAGATTTGACTTTCCATGGGGTAGACAGTCATTTTGCCTATCTTGTGTCTAAGAAAAGGGAGCACACTGCCTTTTAGGTATCTTTTTCCAAAGATCACCTTTCTCATAGAAAAACTCCCACTCCCAGTCTAACAAAAAGAGAACTGCAAAGGTGGCTAATCCATGATATGGATTGAAGTAAAATTGAGAGCGGACCTCAGTGCAATGATAATGTTGCTCCGTTGTGATCCAGTGGCCATGGGTTCGAGTAAAAAAAAACCTCTCCATATGTGAGAGTAAGATTGTACATTATGACCCTCCCCTAACCCCAGTGATGGAGCCTCTTCACGGATACACCCTTTTTACGGACTGAAGTAAATTAAACCACAAATAGAATGGGAAAATGGTTTCCAAAATCAATAATGTAACCAACTCAAAACAAATAAAAGGGTACTTTGCCATGAACAAGTCTCGACCTTCGTTGAGATTTTACATTGGAGAGGGCCTCCGACCCCCTTTCCTGATATAGCTTCATTAACGGAACAAGAAATTGAGTAGATCTTTAGACCACAAACCATTTAGGCATAGAAGAGGTTTGTAATCATAAAATTGTTAATAGTTCATTGAGGTGGATTTTCCTTCCAACAATTTTAATGCGTTTTCAGCAAGCCAAACAGAAGAAAGTAGGGGTGGAAAAAACACCTAAGGGTATGAAATTGGAGACTGGGAAGTATCTTATGTCACGATATTTTCAACCTCTATCGTATTTGATACATGTATTGGTATCAGTCAGATGTAACCAATACGCATCAACCAATACAGCCAAAAATTGGAATTTTCTTTTTGACGAAAGTGGCGTTCTCAACCAGTACAATTTTCTTATCTCGAATCGGTCACATACGGTTGATCCAACCAGTATGATCACTGACCGATACTGCACCCAATACCATTATTGAAATCCCTGTATTGAGTTGCAATGTCCCAGATAAATTGCAAACAAACAAATTGGCAGGTGTAATAGGGTGATTTGACTCCATATGCCAGGCTACACCTTAAATGACCTCTAATGATGTGAGTCAAAGTCAAATTGACTAATTTCTCCCAATCCCCAGTAGTTACCTTATAACTACTAGAGCTCCCCTGCCAAGGAGAAGGTTGATCTGCGCAGGGGAGTTCCAGTACTTGTAAGACAAATATAAGAGGGAGAGAGAAATTAGATTTAAAGAAAGAAAAAACCCATACAGCACTAGCTCGGTAAGGCATCAAATTTCATGAATTTTTCAACCCTGCTTCCAATCTTTTGATTAATTGCAGACACAACATCAAATGATGGTGAGGTCCAAATTGTTAATTAGAAGGTCTTGCCAAGTTCTTTTCACATGAAACCCCCTTGACCTAACTACAAAATGCACTAGGGAGGGTACATTAATCCACAGTACCTTCTATATAATCCACAGTTTTTCTTTCAGATGCAATACGACCCCCTCAAAACCAGAAAGCAGACAAGATAAAATTATCTACCAGCTCGATCATGAACCCAAATCAGCATCAGCCTGGGTGCGACTGCCATGAGCTGCTGATCCATGATTGTTGTAATTGTTCCCACCAGAACCTCTTGCTCCCCTTCCCCTGCTGTTGTAATAGTTTTTAGAATAATAGTTCCCGGGTTGCTCATAGTATTGGTTCTGACCATTCTGATACCCTGCACCACCTCTGCCACTTCGACCCCCACGACCATTACCGTAACCCCTACGCCCACCACCACCACCATTACCACCACGGTTGCCTCTCTGATTCTGATATGTCCTTCGAGGAATGTACTGTTGCTCCTTTGACTCCACCTCCCTCTGACTCTGATCCTCCACTTCTTGTGCTTTTTGTTCCTGTTGAGCTGATGTAATAACTTCCACAGTATTTGCCACCACTGTTTCATCCTATGAAATGAAAAAAAAATTCCGAATTTCCATCAGTATAAGAGGGCCAAAAGAATTTAATACTGTATCCTGTCCTTACCAGTGATACAAACATCCTCTATTAGCAATTAAAAGACCACCTTGGAAAGTTCCTCAACGGGACTTGATTCATCAGCACCAGTTTCCTGTCCTTCAAAGCTTGCTGGCTCTTCATCCTATCAGAAAATGCAAGAGTCAGGAAAAATGTAGAACATAGAAGTCATATTTCCCCTTATTCAAATAGAAAATAAAAAAAAGACAACTATAGCATAGCATGCTTCCATAATATATAGCTAGGCATCAACTGTGCATAAATTTAATGTTTTCTCAGCCCAAAATCCAGAATTTATGAAATCAGGTTCTGTAACAATAAAGTATATCATGAATAGATATTCTTCAATTTACCATTTCTGCATCGTGGTTCAACCACAAAGATGAATTTAAATGGGCATTGCTCATAAAACTGGAGGCAACTTTTATAAGCTTGCTATAAGAACAGCAATCGGTAGGAGCCCCAAACCACCCCACCACCACACACCACCCCCACCCCCACCCAAAAAA